>NW_024433489.1:0-520 GCF_017639785.1 Mesocricetus auratus | reverse complement strand
GGGAGAGAAGACCTGGAGTCTGGGGTTCAAGTCCACAGTGACTACAAGTAATTGATCCAGTCCTAAAAGAAACAGCTTAGACAAAGGCAATCAAAGCAGCTGGCCTCATAAACCCTTAATCCCAGAACTACTGAGTTGGAGAGAGGCGTTACTTGGCCCTGTGGAGAAAGGAGTAAATAGTAGGAGGACACAGGAAGCGAGAGCCTTTACCACTGAACATAACTGGAGGCTGGCCTGTAGAAGAATGTGGATTGATCCATGTTTATCGCCATGCACAAAACTTAAATCCAAATGGATCAAAGAGCTCAACATAAATCCATCCACACTGAACTTCTCAGAAGAGAATGTGGGTGGTACCCTTGAACGAATTTGTACAGGAGACAGATTCCTGAACAACTCTGAGATACCAACTCACTCCTGTCACAATGGCTAAAGTCAAAAACACCAAGGACAATTTGTGCTGGAGAGGATGTGGTGAAAGGGGAACACTCCTCCATTGCTGGTGGGAGTGCCAATATGT
>NW_024433488.1:0-9089 GCF_017639785.1 Mesocricetus auratus | reverse complement strand
AGTAGTAACCCGATCATAAACAAGATAACAGGTTGTTCTCCCATCAGAAACCTGGATGATGGCTTAATTTTTGTAGGAGTTTTATTCCTAAAATTCAGAGCAAACTCTTGGAAAGTGCATAATACAAAGAGTAGTCTTTGTGGAAATTTGAATATTTAGACAGTTATGTGTCTAGGAAGATTGTGTTTATGACAACTATTTTTAGCCAGCACATCTTCCTCAGTGAGCAGATTAAAAACACAAAAAATCAAACCAAAACACACAAACAAAAAAAAGCAAAACCAACTACACCATTCCATGGTCTCTACATGAACAGGACTGGCAGAGTGAGCCTCTCCATGTGTGTAGAAAGTGGATTTTTAGAATGTCTCATTGGTTCTGGACTAGCTATTCCAACAATTGCTGCCTACCAATGGAAATTTGAATATTCGAGTAGTTGTTTTGCTCATCAGGCTGGATCTCTCATGTGGTCATCATTATAAACCAAAATTCCAAAGATGTAGGCTCTAATGCTAGGAAAGGAATGAACTTTGAGCGCAGAACTATGCTAAGCAGCCAAAGAGAGAGAGCTTCCTCCTTAAATATTCCTTATAAATGCAGGTTGCCTCCAGATGATGCGATCCATATTAAACGTAGATCTTACTCTTTATTGCTGTGGTTTTTAACTTGTTTGTTTTGCTTTTTTTGGTGTTTTCAAGTCAGGGTTTATCTGTGTAGCCTTGGAACTCATTCTATGCACCTGGCTGATCTCAATGTCAAAAAATCTGACTCCCTCTTCCTCCTGAGTGCTGGGGCTAAACATGCATACTGCCAACAAGTAGCTAAAGGTGGATCTCATCATATCTTTCAATACAGGGATATTGTGTGTGGCTTTGGTTGTCCTGGAACTCATTCTAGCAGACTGACATGGAGCTCACAGAGAACTACCTGTCTCTGCAGGTGCTAGAGAAGTGAGGTTGGTTTGCAATGTTGAAATGTGGGAATTCTGTCAATCAGCAATGGGCACCACATGGTCCACACCATTATTTCACAAGACGGGTTCATTTGCTATAGATGTGTAGATAAGGAATTATTATTTGAAATTCCATGCTTCTTCATGTCCCTATTATATTCCCATGAGGCACTTCATCTTGAAGCACAACCTGCAAAGGGGATTATCCAGAGATGCTTTATAATATCATGGCAATGAGATTTATTAAAAACAAAACAGAATATTCTGTTATATGTATGAATCTGTAATGTGATTATAGGTTATTAGACCATGATAATGATGAGGAGACCAGAAATCAACTTCATGGCATCAACTTTTGGACTAAAAGTAGTGAAGCAGTAGACTGATGAAATTCTAATTTCCCTGGGAATCTAATTGTGGGAAAAGCCTTGAACCTCTCAAATGATTTGACTCTAGTGAATAAAAATTTACTTCTTATTTGACCAAATCACAGGATAAATAGGAACTGAGAAGTTGTTAGTATTTACACAATGAACAAAATTCATAATTTGGCTTCATTAGATTATTAATTTTACATGTAATTGTCTTCTATCTAAGGCTGTTAGGACCACAGTGATGGGTTATTTACCATATAATTTTTATTGTCCCAAATTTGTCAAACTGCATAAATATGATTTAAATTTTATTTATTTTTTCATTTTTCCTTTTGCATTATTTTTTTTCTTTTTAAGAATGGTATTATTGTTATTCTCTGTCTGGCCTAGAAGCCACACTATAGATAATGCTATTCTGGGAAATCAGAGAGGTCTGTCCATCTTGAAGCCAAAGTGTCTGCATTATATATGGGCATGTCACTAGATAATTTGATTCATTTCATTGCCTTCCTGAGGATGGGTGACTGAGCCTGGGTGGTCAGGGCAGCCAGGACACAGACTCTGGTTCTAACTCCAGCATCAGAAATAGTTGGTCATCAAATGCCCCCTTTCAACCTCAAAATCTGCTGCCTCCAAACTATGGGAAATATTATTTTTCCTTATCATTGAGTCTTTTATAACTCATCAAAGGACAGGCCAAGACTTCTGGCTTATTCTGCAGATTGTGAAATCCATGCTCACAGAGACAAGAAGATTTTGAATATAGTTAATTGCAATTCCTCATGCTATGCTTCCCATCATTCTAAAACCTCCCTGGGTGAAGATGAAGCCTCCTAAGTCAGGCATTGTGTCAGAGGCCTGTAATCATGGCACTTAGAATGTGGAGGTAGGAATTTCAGGATTTCAAAGTCATCCCAGATGAACATGGTCAATGCTCTATGGTGGGAGGAGCACAGAACACAGAGAGTTTGTGATTGGCTCTGGATAACATACATAATCTTCCCTGAAGCTCCAGTACTTCAGAGCTATGGCAGCAGCAATTGTTAACTAAGGTAATTACCCCACCATCTTTCCTGTTCCTTTTTTATATATTCTCATATAATATAACTAATTTGTAAATTAGAAACTGTCTTATTTCATATCAACCACAGGCCAACCACTGTCCCCATGATCCCATTCCCCTTCTGCTCCTTCTGTAAGGGTGGAGTCTGAACTGAGTTGAATCCAGGGGAGGGCCATCCCTTGGCACCCTGATTGTGGAGCTTGCACAGGTCCTACTGAACCCAAATTGACGCACAGTGTCCTCTCCCACCTGCACGTCCTTGTTATTGCGGATGCTTCACCCAACCTGCCTTCTCTGCCTCCTCAAGGAATTGATGCCTTAGTTCTCCAGGATGTCAGCTAAGGGAATGCCTCTCCATCCTCACCTCTGGCTGAGTCTGAGCCCAGTGAATCCTGATCCCCTCTCCCACCATTGTCCCTTGTCAGCAGGAAGAAGACAGACTAAACCTATTTCCCCTATACCCAGGGAGCCTATATTGTTTAGGTGGAAGACCAATTGGCTTCTGTGTCTATGCAAAGAGGTTCAAATGATTAGTAGGCCCATTCCAAACCCTGACCTAAAGGTGCCAGGGCCGAGGCTTTTACCTGGAGACCCAGAGTAGGAGAAGCTGGGGAGATTCTCTGTCTCTCTTCTCTCTCTTCTTCTGTCCTCTCTTTCTGTGTCTCTCCTCTCCTCCCTCTCTGTCCTCTCTGTCTCTCCTCTCTCTCCTCTTTCTGTCTCTCCTCTCTGTGTGTCTCTCCACTCTGTCTCTCATCTCTGTGTCTCTTTTTTTCCTCTGGTTATACATTATGACAGAAAGGCATAGATTGCATCTTCCTGAGTAAGAATGCCATGGAAACTATAAATTATGATTGTTCACCTGTAAAACACCCACTTATAATTTATCTTGTGCTCATGGAATCATTAACACCCCACATTCACACAAAATAATATTTTATTGAAACTAAAGACAAGTATGAAGTCTTTACAAAATTGCTAACATGAATTGGGATTTTTCTTCCATGAGTTCTTCCTTGTTACCTGATGTCAAGATGATACATAAAGGATTTAAAGCATGTACAGGGTTAGAAATATGGATGAGCAAAATTATGATAAGTTCATTTCTAGGACCTAGGTCAGGGTTTTGAGAACTTTCTATAGTTCCTGCTCTAGGAATACTCAAGTGTCTAACCTTCTTGGGAACAAGCCTGAGCAGTCACAAACCGCACAATGATGTTACATAATTAATATCAGATCAATTGTCTAAGCAAAGAGATGTCCACACATGACCATTTACTATTGCAAGCATTCATTCCTGTAGCCCAGCTGTTGAGGCATTTGAAGTCTTAACAGTTTCCCTTCATCATGCATTGGTTCATGTAATAAATGCAAGCATGTAACATTGAATTGACAGCAATAGATTGACCACAATGAGGTTTTCTATGTAATTAAAGAATAGTGTGAAAAACAGGGTTACCTTATCAGTTATTTCATAGGAATTTTGTCTATATGAGGTTGCAGGTGCAAACACAACAGAAACATCACAATGCTTGAATAGATTGTTGACACTTGTCTGATTTTATTCCCTGAAGAAGATTGTGTAACTACATGTGTGTTCATTGAAGATCATACCACATCCTTTATATCAAGATTCCTTCCATATTGAAAATTTCAGGACCTCACAGATTATTGAGTTATGCAGAGTGCACAGCTTTACCACACTGCTTACGATTATAGGGTTTCTCTACTGTATGATTCCTTACCAAGACTTTACCGCGTTGCTTTCATTCACAGGGTCAGTCTCGGGTATGTGTTCTTTTATGATATTGAAAACTCCTGACATGTGAATAGGCTTTACCACATTGATTACATTCATATGGTTTCTCTCCAGTATGTGTTCTTTTATGACTTACCAGACTGCCTTCTTGTGCAAAGGCTTTACCACATTGATTATATTCATACGGTTTCTCTCCAGTATGTGTTCTTTTATGATATTTAAGACCACTGTCATGTGCAAAGGCTTTACCACAGTGAATACATGCATAGGGTTTCTCTCCCGTATGAGTTCTTTTATGTATTTGGAGGTTACAGTGCTGTATAAATGCTTTACCTCATTGATTACATTGATAGGGTTTCTCTCCAGTGTGTGTTCATATGTCTTCTAATCTTACTATGACTTGCATAGGCTTTACCACAGTGATGACACTCAAAGGGTTTCTCTCCAGTGACTATTCTTTGATGTTCGTGAAGATGACTGTGCTGTGAAAAAGTTTTACCACATTGATTGCAGCAGAAGGGCCTCTCTCCTGTGTGTGTGTTCTTTTATGTACTTGAAGTTGACCATTACTTCTAAAAGCTTTACCACATTCATTGCATTCAAAGGGTTTCTCTCCTGTGTGTGATCTTTTATGTCTTTGAAGATGACCTTGCCTTGCAAATGCTTTACAACATTGATCACATTCAAAAAGTCTCTCTCCAGTATGTGTTCTTATATGTGCTTTAAGCTCACCATGCCTTGCAAAGGCTTTAGAACAGTGATTACATTGGTAGGGTTTCTCTCCAGTGTGTGTTCTTAGATGACTTTTAAGCACACCATGACTTGCAAAGGCTTTACCACATTGATTACATTCATTTGTTTTCCCTCCGGTATGTGTTGTTTTCTCAGGTAGGAGACAACTGTGACAAGCAAAGACTTCACCATACTTAAGACTTTCATATGGTTTCTCTCCATTATGAATGTTTTCATGCCTTTGAAGATGCCTGAAACACATACAGTTGCAACACAATGAGAATATTCATAGGGTTTCTTGCTGTATGTCTTCATTCCTTCCTTCAAACATAATAGGCACATATGAAAGGTTTATCACATGCATTATAGTGAGGAACCTTAGTATCTGTATAAATTCATTTCATAATATTGCCTAACTATAAAGAGGAATCAGATCTTAAGTTTTATATTCCAGATGCTTCCCCTCATTAGGGGTTGCTTTGTGTCTTTGAAATTACCTGTGTTTGATAGTAACAGCCTTTATTTCATGGCCCACATGTAAAGGATCTTTATTACATGAGATTTTTCACATACTTGAAAAGTATTAGAGGAACTCATAGGTTCGCCATACTTATTGCACTCATAAGTTTTCCTATAGTATAAGTCATACTACATTGTAAGAATGTACAAGGACAAATAGACATGTTCATTCATTCCAATGATTATTGTGTTTTTCGACAGTGTGTGTTTATTGATGTCTTCCAATGAAGTTAGAAAACAAGTTAATTGTAAACTTGTTTGACATTCAATAAATCTCCTCAAAGTTGAGACCACTAAATATCTTTCACATCTTCTAAATGCTCTGAGAAAAAAAGGGAGATGTACACACCTTCTTTCAATACTCTAAACTCACATAACTTGTGTTTAGAGTTACATGTGATATTCTTTTTTTCATGTTTTTTTGAGACAGGATTCTCTTTGTAGCTATGGAGTCTGTCCTAGAACTCACTATGTAGATGAGGTGGGCCCCCAACTCACAAAGGTCCTCCTTCTTCTGTGTCCCAAGTGCTGGGATTAAAGGTGTGCACCACCACCGCCCAGCCTGACATATGATATGATTGTTAAAGGAAGAATGACAACTAAAAGTTTTCCTCACTTTGCCCACTTTTTTCCCTCATAGACACCTGGTATAGGGATGAGGATTTCTCCACAACAACCTTCTTGACTCTCATAAAGTGGCACTTTCAATACACTTAACAAAGGCACAAATATGTGAACAATGGCCAGCTTCACTATAGACTCTTTTATACTTAAAATATCTTAGACATATATGTATCATATACTCAATGTGTATACCATTTAAAATAAATGAGTGGTATAAAACTAAATGGATTGGAATTGCTACATCATATGTCACATGGAGCTATATTCCAAATGATGGTATGTGTTGAAGCATTGTTTTCTTTACTTCTTTTTCACAGGCATTCCTTGGAAACACAGAATAACTACCTGACACTGAGGCACATGTTCTGGTGAGAAATTAAGAATCATTATTGTACTTTAAGCTCTGCTTATTTACACTGTTGATCTTCTTTAAATCAGCCAAGAGACATTAAAATTTCTTCAGAGGCAAATTTGTGTAAACTTTTACAAGAAAATTACCTTCTATGTCTTCTAGAATGTTCACAGTGTTCTTCAATATTATGGTCTTCCCACCTGTAGCCTAAAATACAAAACAAGAAAATACATGATATATGAATGGAAATTTTACAAAATTTAAATTAATATCATCAATGACTGTGGGGACAAGAGACCTTGGTCAGAGACCCACTTCCCCATCAGCCTGGCACCAGGCAGCTGTAAGACAATGTTTACTAAAAACATGTTAACTAAAAACAATACAATGCCCTCGGCAATAAGTTCCTGAAAAGGGCTTGCCCATGTGAACACGCTGACCAGGACCTTTTCCATAGCTTAACCATCTCTTCTGAATCACCCAACACAGTCTCTGGTGTCAGGGCAGAACCAGCTAGGGGTAAGACAGGGAACAGAAGCTTTTCTGGAGGGAGCCTTTCTTGGGAAGTTTTCTTGAGCCTTTTTGGGGCCTGCTTAAAGTTTTCTTTACATCATTTACTGGTCTCTGTGTCATCAATCCTGACACCTCTGCACATTCTCAGATACAGTCTGTGCAGCAGGTGAGGCAAATGACCATGATAACTACTCCTTATTCACCTAAGTTTCCCTTTTCTCAATCAACATTAGAGAAGAGTATCAACAACAAGGAAACAGTCTTCCCCTTATTTTAAATGATGAAGTAAAATTTAGTCTCACCTATGGCAGTGAGGTTCCTGTAGGTCTCCAGCATCACATCTTTATAGAGAATTTTCTGAGAAGGTTTCAGCAAATCCCACTCATCCTGTGTGAAGCCGATGTGCACATCATCATAGGTCACTTCAAACTAAAATAACCCACACATGAGTAATGCAGGAAGTATGATAATTACATTGTACATGTATGTTTCTTTCATAGTATACTCATATAATTTTGGTGCTTCCCAAACTTATTCCATGACATGGACAATGTAACATATTCACCCATCCACTTTAGAAGGAAACTGTTTCGGAGGTTCACATGCACCATTGTTGGCTGGCACTTTAAATATCATATAGCCCTTACAGAGAAATCCCAATGAACAGATATAAGATGCAAGAAATCACATCAGCACTACAGAGAACACAGCAAAGATTGTATGACAGGTCCAGCCTATGACAGCAATACGTCAGCAGCTGGTACCAACTTCTCTCTATCGTTTTTAGGTTTTTATTACTGTGGGGAGACATCATGAATCATGACAACTTTTACAAAAAGAAAACATTTGATTGAGGTGTCTCCCTTAAAACTTCAGAGGTTCCATTGGTCATCATGTCAGGGTGCATGGCAGAGTTCAGGCAGCTGTGGTGCTGATGGTCAGAGTCCTTACATCTTGAGCCAGAGACAACGTGAAGTTGACTGACACTGGGCAGAATCCGCAGTATAAGAAACATCAATGTGTGACCCCATAGTGACATACATTTTCTAGCAATGAAAAGTAAAGTCCTAAAAAGCCACACCTCCTACTCCTATCACAAGTGGGTGCTGACACACTACAGATTGACAGCTGGGAACTTGCATGGGACCAAACTAGACCCTCTGTATATGGGTGACAATTAAGAGACTTGATCTGTTGGGGGGTCCTGACAGTGAAACCAGGACCCATCCCAGATGCAAGAGCTGGCTTTTTGGAGACCACTCCATATGGGAGATAACTTCCTATGTCTTGATAAAGGATGGAGGCCATTGGTCCATCCTCAACTTTGTGTGCCAGAGTTCATTGACTCCCAAAAGTGTATATTAAACCTTTAAGAAGAAATTACCCTTTCTGTGGAGTGAACAGGGAATGCAAAGTGGGATAGGTATGGGGCAGTTGATGGAGAGGGAGGAGCACTATGCTGGTATGTAAAATGAAAGCAAAATGTTTAAACTAAATTTAAAAACAAAAAGTGTATGATCACCCAAAGTGACTGATTTTGCCCTCATTTCTCTATATGTAACAAGAATTTGGAAAACAAACTTATCCCAACTTTTGTATACAGTGTTTTTGTGTGAGAGAGGTTTTCCAAGTGTGTACATGCGACATACCAGAGAAGACAGTGTTGGATATCCTGGATATGGAGTAGCAGGTATCACTAAGCCTTCAAATTTGAATGATGGGATCTGAACTCAGGTCATCCCCTAGAAGTATAAGTGCTGCGCCACCTGCCAAGCCTGATCATACTTTTTAGGCAAAACACTAAGTCTTTCACAGATTAAAAACAATGAGAATAAAAGAGCCTACATAAATAAAAGAGTAAATGAATAAACATTGGGAATTTGATGCATCAATATTAGTGTACTGTATGGGTAAATTTGCCGAACTAACTGCAACAAAGCCATGCCTTCTAATAGTGACACTCCCTATAAGATTGCCTTTAGACTATCACATTGCCACAATCAGGTCCTTTTTCATGATGGTGACTCAACCAGCTGATTTCCTGCCCTGTTTCTCCCTTGCAGTGCACCCAACAACTATTTTTACTGCTCTGGTCTAAAGGCAGATATAATTCTCCCCATGCAAATCCTTTTCCTGTGACTGCAAGGGACACTCAACTACATGATCAAAATGCATGATTTAAAAACCCTGAGACTCCCTTGGTT
>NW_024433487.1:0-5409 GCF_017639785.1 Mesocricetus auratus | reverse complement strand
TGCATTCATGAGCATGCTAACCAAACACGCACATCATGATAAATGTTCTGGAGCGATTGTGGGTAACAGGAGCATACTTGAATACAATAAAACTAATATACAGTATACCAACAGCTAACATCAAACTAAATGGAGAGAAACTCAACGCAATTCTTTTAAAATCAGGAACGAGACAAGGATGTCCACTGTCTCCTTATCTTTTCAATATTGTACTTAAAATTCTAGCTAGATCAATAAGACAACAAAAGAACATCAAGTGGATAAAAATTAGAAAGCAATGAGTCAAAATTTGAGTCTTTTGTAGTTTTTATGATAGTTTTCATAAGTGATCTGAAAACTCCACACGGGGACTCCTACAGCTGGTAAACACCTTCAACAAAGTGGCAGGATACAAGATTAACTAAAAAACCTCAGTAGCCCTATTATACACAGAAGATACATGGCCTGAGAAAGAAATCAGAGTAACATCACCCTTTACAATAGTACCAAACAACATAAAATATCTGGGGGTAGCACTAACTAAACAAGGGAAAAACCTGTGTAGAAAGAACTTGGAGTCTTTAAAGAAAGAAATTAAATAAGATGCCAGAAAAGGAAAGAACTCCCATGCTCATAGGTAGGTAGTATCAACATAGGGAAAATAGCAGTCTTGCCAAAATCAATCTACAGATTCTATGCAATTCCAATAATAATGCCTGCACAATTTTTCACACACATTGCAAGAACAATAATTAAATGTATTGGGAAAACTAAAGACCCTGTATAGACTAAACAACCCTGTACCATAAAGGAACTTCCAGAGGCATCACCTTCACTGACTCAAAGCACTGTTATAGAGCTGTATTCCAGAAAACAGCTTGTTATTGGCCCAAAAATTTACAGGTAGACCAATGGAATGTTATTGAAAACCCTGATATAAGCCGGACGGTGGTGGCACATGCCTTTAATACCAGCACTCAGGAGGAAGAGGCAGGCAGGTCTCTGTGAGTTCGAGGCCAGGCTGGACTGATAGCCTCCAAAACAATACAGAGAAACCCTGTCTCGTAAAAAAACAAAAAAAGAAAACCCTGATATAAACCCACATACCTACACTTGACTTTTGACAAAAATGCTAAAACTGTACAATGGGAAAAAGATGGCATCTTCAACAAATGGTGCTAGCATAACTGGATATTGGCAAATAGAAGACTGCAGATAGATCCATGTTTATCACCATGAACACAGGTTAAGTACAAATGGATCAAAGACCTCAGTATAATTCCAGTGAAACTTAACCTCTTAGAAGAGAAAGTGGGAGGTACTCTTGAATTAATTGGTACAGGAGAGCACATACTGTACATAACACCAGTAGAACAAACACTAAGAGAGACAAATAACAAATGGGAAATCCTGAAACCTGAAAGTGTCTCAAAGGCAAAGGACACTGTCAACAAGATAAAAAGGTAGCCTACAGAATGGAAAATGACTTTCACTAATCCCACATTTGACAGAGGGGTGACCTCCAAAATTTGCAAAGAACTCAAGAAGCAAGTGTTCAAGTCACCAAAAGATCAATTTAAAAAGTAGGGTACAGAAATAAGCAGAGAATTCTCAATAGAGGACTCTAAAATGGCTGAGAGACACTTTAGAAAGTGCTCAACATCTTTAGACATCAGGGAAATTAAAATCAAAACAACTCTGAGACACCATCTCATTCCTGTCAAATTGGCTATAATCAAAAACATCAATGACATTTTATGCTGCAGAGGTTGTGGAGAGAGGGGAACACTCCCCCAATGCTGGTTGGAGTGCCAGCCCGTACATCAAATTTGGAAGTCATTATGGAGATTCCTCAGGAAAATGGGAATCAGTCTACCAAAAGTCAAGCAATTCCAATCTTAGGCATATACCCAAATAAGGCCCATTCATACAACAAGGATATGTTATACTATGTTCATATCATGAATATTTGTATTAGCCAGACACTAGAAGCAACCCTCAACTGAATAGTAGATAGAAAAATATGTGTTACATCTACACAACGCAGTAGTACTGAGTGAAAAAAAATAGAATCCTGAAATTTGCAGGCAAATGGATGAGACTAGAAGAAACCTTCCTAAATCAGTTAACCCAGTCACAAAAAGACAAACGCATTATGTACTCAGTCATATATGGATTTTAGACAAGCATCAGTGAATTACCTGCCTAGACTGAGGAATCAAGGACAAGTGTTCATCTACAAGGAGGTACATGTTGAACTTCTATCTGATGGCCTTTTGAAAACTGGATACACAATGCCAGTATCACCTTGCAAGATTGTAGGCATTGTAGGATACTGAACTTCTTCCATTCTCATTTGCCTAGCTACCATTACCTTACCCCCAAGCACCCAATTTGCTCAGGAATTCTAGGCCCTTTTCCCTTTTCTGAGGGAACATGTATGGCACTTCTAGGGTCCTACTTACGTATTAGCTGTTCTGGCTCTGTGAATTGTAGCCTGGTAATCCTAGGCTCTAAGTCTATAATCAATATATGCACTCATATATGTGTCTTTTTGTAACTAGGTTTCCTCACTCAGGATGGTTTCTTCTTGATCCATCCATTTCCTTGTGGATGGAACACATTTCCACAGTTACCCTATAAATTTAGCTGTGGACATTGTTAATCATGTGGATGTTGGAAATCAAACTTGTGTCATCTACCAAGACTAGCCTGAATTTAAAACCACTGAGAGCCTATATATAAATATATAACATTTAAGTTCCGTGGTTGTAGTGATGGACTGGCAGGATGACTAAGCAGATATTGACAATGCAGACAAGTGTACAGACAATGCAGACAAGTGTATTAATCACCTTATTGAAGAGAAAATGGACATCACTAAATGAACCAAACAATAATGATGAGATTCAATTCATGGGGGGTGGTGACATAGCTCTGATCCCAGTACCAGAGAATTAGTGATAGAAATATCAAATGGCTTAGGCACGTCTTTGCTACATAAGACCCTATCTGAAAAAAATGATAAATAGAAATTAAGAAGTGGGACGCTTGAGAATTTTGAAATACAGGATGACTTTGGCCTATGTTTTCTCATATCTGGTCCCACAAATGTGTCAGGTGGATATCTGAAAGGTTTCTCTGTTTGAGGGACAAACCTGGATTTTCTGCTGCAGGGAGAACCCATTCTTACCACCAAGTAATTGGATAAATTATTGACATCATAACACAAAAGCCTTAGGTTTAATTCTGGGATGCTCTTCTATATTGAATTCAATCAGCTATAAATATTTAATTCTTCTACGAAGGACTTATTGGGGTTTTAGCTCACTGGATACATAGTGTTCGTTTGAACAGAGTGCAGAAGCAGGTTTATTATATTAGGGGGCCTGCCAAGTCGCTCTAGTCCAAATAGAGGAATTTGTCTGTGAAAGAGGTCTTGAAGGATATTAGTTCCCAATCTTCATAATGTTATGGCATATTTGTGATGATGTCACTCTAAGAGAACTTGACAACAATAAAGTAGTCATGTGGAAGAAACCATTTCTCAGTACTTTCTGATAGCTCTTGTGGTAAAAGAGCAGCATCAACCATCGATCTCAAGTCCTAGCCTTTCAAAGTCATGCTCTCCTTCACAGGGAATTGGCTTTTGTTCGGGCTCCTACCAAGCTGGCTAGTCTGAAGCCTCCTCCCAAAACTGCTTAGTTGGAACTTTAAAAGACACTGCTAACTATACCTGATATCATTCCCTGCAATCCCCAATGGACTAGGGTAGAGTGCACATGGGCCTGGCTTGTTTTTACTTATCTTATAAAATCCACTATAATTTGAACTGAAAAGTTAATTGTGATGGCAAGATTTCTCCATTCATCTAGAAATATAATTTGGATAAAAAGTAACAGTGTAGCAAGGCTTGAGCTCAGATCACTTATACGTGGAATGTATTAGATACCAGGTGGATGTAAACAACCTGGAAAACTGAAAGTAGAGCCTCTAGGGAAGTCTGTACCATAGTGTATTTGGGGCTCTTATTATTCCTGCAGGACACAAACCTGCCTAGGTTCTTCTCTCCAACCCCTAATTCCTCATATCCAGAAAAATGCTTACAAAGGAAGCAAATGCACACTTCAGAAAGCCTGTAATCTGAAGATTTGATCCCCCATGTTGGAGATTCTAAAGAATTTACAACCTTTATTTTAAGAAAGAAGAGCTGCAGGTTTTGATTTGAGTCCCAGGGGAGATTACTAGATAGGGAAACCTGAATTGTGCTGAGTTATGTGGAAAGGTGGTTAGCAGGGATGTCATGTTCATTCCACATGACATCACCAGGCCTTTCCCGGAAATTTCATTTTGTTCTGGAAACCATGGAATCCTGTGAGGTCACCTGTGTTGTAGCAACACCAACTGCATTTGGAGGGGAAACAGACCAGATGGAGGCAGAAGAAGGCTGATCTTCAGCCTCAGTTTAAACATTCAAAGAAGAAATGTTTCAAAAGGAAGTAGAGTTGGTCCTAGGCTGAAGAAGCAGAGCTGTGTAGAAAAGGTTGTGTTTAGCCTGGACTTTGGGTAATGGATCACAGGAATTGGAACTTCTGGGAAGAAATTGGATTTTACTGCCTGACTGGCCTTCTGGAATTCAAGGATTCCATGTTAGTAATATGTCTCTCCCAGAATCCAGAGACTGGCAAGGCAAAGCTGTTCTCCTGGAAGCTCTTGGTTTTAAATCATACAGTAAAATGGTGGTTGATGGAGGACCGGCATCAAAATGAGACCAACTGGACAGAGAGACTAGAGGAGTTTGCCAGGTCTAGGCTGGTCATCACAGTATTTCAACACTAGTGAATAAATTTAAGTAAAATGTATGATCTCTGTGTGCCCTAGTTTGTCAGTGATATGACTTTGTGGGTCTGGTGATCATGTTCCACACCTGTATGGATTCTCCAGCCATCTATAGTCATGTGATGGAGTGACATGTCAGGATGTTTTGGATTCTGAAGAAAGACCTGCCTGCCTGTGGACTTTGATAATTGATTCCTAGCTTTTAAACACACAGACTTGTGAATTCTGAGTTAAGTTTAATGGAGATTCTGCACTAGTGAATAAGCTTGAGGAAGTTTATTCTTTATTTACATGAGGTATGTCCTGTGGTGTAAGGGTATAACAGGTGGCTGAATAATGCAACTTACTTCCGAGGTATGAGAGCTGAGATTTCTTGCACAGGCATCTCAAGTCTGCATCAAAATCTGCTGGTGTTTCACTGAGTTACAGGCAAGGAGTGTTCTGGAACATTTTAAGGTCTCAAAATAATCTGTATATCCTCTATATTTTGTCACAATGCGAGTTTACTTTTGTTCGTCAACATACAGTGGCTGCTGGAGAGATATCACCAACCCAAACCCCCCTGTTCAAATATGGGATGATTTGACCCGG
>NW_024433486.1:0-7962 GCF_017639785.1 Mesocricetus auratus | reverse complement strand
AAAATGCCAGGTGGAAAGATCTTATTTTCCTCATGGGTAGATATTGATATCAGTGGGGCCTTGCCAGGGCAGTAAGCCAGGTCTCAGAAATAGGGTTCACTTGGACTGAAAAACAGGATGTCCCTATTAGCTGACCAGCAACTCATAGATACCCCATAGGGCCTGGACTCAATAATATTCTGCTTCGGGTAAGCATTTAGAGATACTGAGTTTTGCATATCGACACACTAAATGTTTAAAAACTCAGAAGCTCAGGTCTTAGATGATATAAACAAAAGATGAAATTATTTAGTCAAGATGGTCATGATTACATTGGAAAAAATAATATTTATTTTCAGGACACTTTTCAATGATGGAGAAGAGTCAATATTTTAACTCTGTTTTTTCTCCTGTCTCTTGCTCTAGTTGGGTGTTCTGACTCTCCATCTGCTGTTTCACATCCATTTGTTGAGGAGGGGTGGTGTTAGTGACAGCTCTCAAGAATCCACTGTAGGATGATGAACACAAGTATACTTGCATTTTGACAAAATATAGAGGACATACAGATTATTCTGAGACCTAAAATTGTTCCAGGGGCACCCTGCAGCCCCCGATCCACGGGAGGGACTGGTGGGCGCATGTGGCGGGCCCTGCGTGAAACTGGATTGCGGCCGACCTGGGTCTCTCAGTTTATCCCTGGAGTTCTCTGTGTAGAAAAGGTTGGCCTTGGACTTCTTTTGCCTCTCTCTACCTTAGCCTACCTCCAAGTGCTGGGATTAAAGAACGATTTAAGGATTGCCTCGACAAACAAGACACCTCCTTGTGCTGATCACAAGCAGTTGGAAAGTAGTGCAACCATAAGGCAGATCAGGTCTCAAGGTCTGTGGTCACTCTCACCTTGTAAACCAGGTTTTGGAGTGGATCAATTTTGAGATGACAATCTAGAAACTTACTGGAAATCTGATGGCTCTCAACCTCACATAGTGAACATCCAATTCAGAAGAAAAACAACAGTGAATGCATTGTTTATATATGCAGACTATAAATCTGATGAAAGCTACACTCCAAGCAAAATCTCAGTCAGAGTAGAAATAATTTTCACAACCTTCAAGAAATTCGGCAACTTGAATTGGTGAAAACAATTGGCTTGATATATTTTCCTTTAATTGACAATCATAAGAAGCCAACTTGAATATTCATGACACAGATTGCTGTTCTAGCCAATCACCAAAATGGAAGAGACACCCACATGAGACAAATTAAAACATACACACCAATGGAAAAGAGCTCCATTGAAAACTTCCCCAGATGCACAACCATCGATTTCATGATGTATCATTCAATACAGTGACTTGAAAATGGAACAGAAGTGAAATAGAATGTGTTTTTTCATATCATTGAATATTATGTCAAGTATCGTTAGTGGGAAAGCATGTCCTTTTACAATTTTATATATGTTTAAAACATTTTAATTTAGAAAAATAATTTTTGGGTGATAGCTGTTTTCTTTATACAATAAAGTTCATATATCTTATATTGCTAAAAATAAATTTGAAGTCAATCTTTAAATTTTTCTTTATATCAAAAGAAAACTAGTTAAACTGAAAACTTCGAAATGTACATAAAGTTTTACTAGTATGGTAACTACTTCATATAATGGTTGTTGGGTATTTGGGAACAATACTGTTTTCTTTGTATACCTACAATAATTTTTAATAGCATAAGATTAATTTTTGCTCTATGTCTAAAATCCATATATAAATGAGTGCATACTATTTTTGTCATTTTATGACTGGGATACCTCACTCAGGGTGGTTTCTTCTAGTTCCATCCATTTGCCTTCAAATTTCAAGATTCCTTAGATTTTTCAGATGATTATTACTCCATTGTGTAAATATACCCGATTTTCTTTATCCATTCTTCAGTTGAAGGCATCTAGACTGCTTCCAGGTTCTTGCTATTACAAAACATGCAGCTATGAACATAGTTGAAAAGACATCCTTGTTGTATGAATGTGCATTTTTTAGGTATATGCGTAAGAGTAGACTTGCTGAACCTAGTGGTAGACTACTTCCCATTTTCCTGAGGAATCTCCATACTGATTTCCAAGGTGGCTGTATGAGTTTGTATTCCCACAAGCAGTGGAAGATTGTTCCCCTTTCTCCACATCTTCTCCAGCATAAACTATGGATTTTAGACATAGAGAAAAGGATTACCAACTTACAATCCACACTGCCAGAGAAGCTAGGATACAAGGAGGACCCTAAGAAAGACATACATGGTCCCCTGGAGAAGGGGAAAGTGACAAGATCTCCTGAGCTAATTGGAATAATGGAAGGAAGGGAGAGGGAGTAAGGAGAAAGAGAAGGGAAGAAGAAGAGGGGTGAGCAGGACATGAGGGATCAGGAAGATTTGAGTCAGGGGAAGAATAGAGTAGTGCAAGAACAGAGATACCATAATAGAGGGAGCCATTATAGGTTGATAGAGAAATCTGGAAATAGGGAATATTCAGATATCTACATGGATGACCCCACCTAACAATCTAAACAATAGTGGAGAGGCTACATTAAATGACCTTCCCCTATAATGAGATTGATTACTACCTTATATGCCTTCCTAGAGCCTTCATCCAGTAGCTGATGGAAGCAGAAAAAGACACCCACAGCTAAACACTAAACTGAACTTCTGGAATCCAGTTTTAGAGAGGGAGGAGTGATGAGCAAATGAGTCAGGACCAGACTGGAGAAATCCACAGAAACAGTTGAATAAGGGGAGCTCATGGACCACAGACATAAAGCTGGAAAACCAACATAGGATGGGTTCGGACCACCTCCCTGAATATGGTTGTTAGTTAGGAGGCCTGGGCAATCTATGAGGCCTCTGGTAGTGGATCAGTATTTATCCCTAATACATGAGTGGACTTTGGGAGCCCATTCTACAAAGAGGGATACTCTCTCAGCCTAAACAAACAGGAGAGGGCCCAGGCCCTTCTCCAAATGGTATGACAGACTTTGAAGATTCCCCGTGGAAGGCCTCACCCTCAATAGGGAGTAGAAAGTGGATTAGATAAGGGGCCAGAAGCAGGGAGGGTGATTAGGAGAGGGAGAGGAAACTGGGATTGTAAAACAAGCTTATTTCTACTTTAAATAAAATGGTTAATTTTTTTGTAGATGAAATGTAATTTTTTAAATGTGTGATCCTTTGTAAAAATGAAATCAAAATAAACTGGTATTAGATTTTTGTTATGAACTTCTCTGTTTAGGTCATCTGACCCATGCCCATAATGTAACATTCTAGAGGCTGGGAGAAGGATTTTGAGTTCCAGTCTAGCTGGGCCTATGCATTGAGACCCTGTATTAAAGAGACTGGGGTCTTTAGCAGGAGGAAAGGCCAGTTTGATTTAGAGGATATAATTTTCTTATGTTTTATTTTCTCTGCAAGAAATATTTGTAACCCAAGAGTTGTGTGTACTCTGACAATATCAATTACAATTTAATTAGCAGTTCATCTCAGTCCATGTATTACTTATATGAAGAATTTCATTCTGTGTCTAACTTTGCAACATTTTCACAGATATTTCCTATGAGAATTTAAAAATTACTTTTTCTCTTTTTTGTAGAATATGCATTAAAAATAGAATGCTGATTGGTTCATAACATGTTGTGCACTGTATTTGATTGGGATGGAGTCATTAGTCCCAGGACTTCCCTTACATTCATTCGCGTTACAAAGGTTGTTCACGTATTGTTGGGTATATGTAAATCTAAATCAAGAACGTTTAAATGTAATAGTGTGTTTGTTTTGCTTTATGATGTTTGCTTTATACTATTCACCTTGTTACTACTGAAAATATGGTTTCGATTTCTATGGGTTCCAAAAATAAACTGTTCCATAATGTACCTTGCCTCTGACTCAGTGAAACACCAGTGGATTCTGACCCATCCTTGAGATGTCCATGCAGGGGATCTCAGCTCTCGTACCTCTGAATGTAGTTGCATTTCTCAGCTACCCGTTTTCCCATTGCACCTCAGCACATACCTCACATAAAGAAAGAAATAACTTCCTCAGGCTTATTCACAAGTGCAGACTCTCCATTCAACTTACCTCATAATTCACAAGTCTGTGGGTTTAGAAGCTGGGACACAATTACCAGAGTCCACAGGCAGGTAGGTCTTTCTTCAGAATCCAAAACATCCTGGCATGTCACTCCAAGAAGATGACTATAGATGGCTTGAGAATACATACAGATGCAAAACGTGATCACCAGACTCACAAAGTCACGTCACTAGCAACATAGGGCAGACAGACTTTGTTCACAGTACTTAAAGTTACCCATGGGTGTTGAAGGACAGTGATGACCTGCCTAGAGCTGACATGCTCCTCTAGTCTCTCCCTCCAGTTGGCGTCATTTTGATGCTGGTCCTCCATTAACTAACACTTTACTGTGATATTTAATACCAAGAGCTCCGAGGACAATATCTTTGCATGACCAGTTCCTTGCTTCTAGGATAGACAAATTACTAGCCTGGAATCCTTGAATTCCAGAAGATCTGTCAGACAGTTTAGTTCAATTTATTCCCAGAAGCCCCAAATCCTGTTCTCCATTACACAAAGTCCAAGCTAAACACAAACTTCTCTAGGGAGTTCCCCATCTTTAGCCTAGGACTTACTGTACTTCCTTTTGAACATTTTCTTTTTTCACAGTTTAAACTGAGGCCTCTCTCTGGTCTGTCTCCCCTGCAAAAGCAGTTGGTATTGCTACAACACAGGTGACATCACAGGATTCCATGGTCTCCAGGACAGGGAAGTTCCTGCTGATGTCATGTGGAATGAACATGGACTCCTGCTAACCAGAATTCACATTTCCCTATCCAAGAATCTCTCCTGGAACACAAATCGAAACATGCATCTCTCCTTTCATTTAACTCAAGTTTCTGCATTCTTTAGAATCTCCCACATGGGGCATTAAATCTGCAGATTAAAGGCTTTCTGCAGTGCATATTTGCTACATGTGTAAACAAATTTTTCTGGTTATAAGAGGAATTAAGGGTGGAGTAGTTGAACACAGGCAGGTTTGTTCCCTGTAGGAATAATAAGAGCCCACAATACAGTGATGTGCTGGCTAATTTCAGTTTTCCAAATTGTTCACATTCACATGGTATCTGATCCATGCCATGCATAATTGATTTGTGCTCAAGCCTTGAAACACTATTAATTTTTATCCAAATTACTATGTCTAGATGATTGGAAATCTTGCCATCACAGTTTACTTCTCAGTTCAAATTCTAGTGTATTTTAAAAGATAAGTAAAAACAAGCAAGCCCATGTGCACTCTACCCTAGGCCATTAGTGATTTCCAGGTGTAGTTAGGAGTTAGGAGTGTCTCTTAAAGATCCAGCTAAGCAGTTTTGGGAGGAGGCTTCAGACTAGCCAGCTTGGTAGGAACCTGCACAAAAGCCTGTGAAGGAGAACATATCTTTGCAAGGCAAGGAAGAGAGATCAATGCCTGATGCTGCTTTTATACCACAGGATCTCTCAGAATATACTGAGAAATTGTTTCTTCCAGATGACTACTTTATATTGTCAAGTCATCCTGGAATGAAATCATCACAAATATGACATAACATTATGAATGTTAGGAACCAATACCCTTCAAGGTCTCATTGACAGACAAATTCCTGTGCATGGACTAGACCCACTTGGTGGGTCCACCACTATAATCAGCCTGGTTTTGCAAACTGTTCAAATGAACAATAAGTCTCCAGTGAGCTAAGACCCCATTAAGTCCCTCTAGGAAGAATTCAAAATATTTATAACTGATTGAATTCAATATAGAAGAGCATCCCTGACTTACAACACAGGTGATGAAGGTGAACAACTCAATATGGAATGTAATATATTTATTCACATAAAAATGAGAGGACTGAAAGTGTGTCAGAATTCCAGATTCTGAGAAGAGAAGAAGAAAAGGGATTCATTTCTCTTTCACATTCCTTTATCCTAAATTTACTTATCCCCACACTTAGGGCAGATAGCTTTATGGGTCTCACCACTACAATTCAACTTTTAGTATAAATAGAAGATTTAAATTTGATACAACTCAAATATATACATAGAGGGTGTTAAATAAGTTATAATCTACTTATATCCCAAGCTAAACATATCTATTCCATCTAAATTCTAAACTTATAAGAAAGGGATGCCCAAATCTGAACACCTCCTTCCAATCTCAACCCTAAAATAATTGAAAACTAACACTAACAGGTGTAAATTATCTTCTAATATCAATAATAGGGAGAGGAGGCATGGAAATCTCAAATTTAGTTCCTGCAGAAATGGGATGATGAAAATCTCATGTGGACCTGTGGGAAAGTCTAACAAGAGACTTAAGTAGGTTAATTAGTCTCAGTTTGGCAGGAGAGGCTTGATTGAACTTCTTGTTTGGAGTTCTAATTTTGGTTGGAGCTCTTATCTGAAGCTCTGGTCAGATTGTGGAAGATGCACTGTATCAGGTCCTTGTTCTAGAGTTGTGTTGATTGATGTAGTCCTTAACCGGTTTCAGGATGGTGCTTGTCAGGTGGATTCGATGATGTGGGATCCCATTTTCTTACCTAATTGTTTGAAGATTGCTGTCAAGAGATTCCTTTATCTCTGGAATACTCAAACATTAATGTTATCAAAGAAATTTTTAACTTCTATATGTATGCATACTGGGAAAGAAAACCCTAAGGAAGATAATAAACATGAAGGAGAATAGAGTTTCAAAAGCAGAACCATATACAGAAGACTGTCCCTAATTTTGTTTTCTTCTACCTTATATCAATGGCTCTTTGGTATCACAGAGAAATTCTGAATTTTATTTTAACAATATGATTGGATTAAAAGTAGGAGAGCCATTCCATCTCCAAAGCCAGCTTCAGTTAAATGAATGGGGAAGAAATCATATTAAAAAGCAAAGAAAATGGATATTATAAGAACAATATAGAGGTATTCAGACATTGATAGCACACAATGGTATCAAGGTGGTTTCCTTGTTCTTCTTCAGGAATCCATACATCTAGTATTTTTCACTGTATGGAGTTGAGTTTTACTGTAAAGACAAAAGCAATACACTTCTCTTTACTTTTATGAGGTTTCCTTACACATAGTAGAATGTGGTAAAATATGACCTTGTTGATGAGCTGTCATTTTTATTCCTCCTGGGGTTTCTTCTGTTCAGATCTAATCTTGATTAAGTTTGAGGGAATCCAAAATTTTTCTTCTCCTGTGGAAACAAAAGAAAAATCTTTTCCCTAGCGTAGCACATACCCAGACTGAGGTCATGATATCTTTAAAATACACTGGTTGCTTCAGCTTACAGGTTTTCTCTGTAGTCCATTGTCTTTTTGCAGTTGTTTTTCCTTTCTCACTAGCATTAAGAAAATTCAACATTAGCAAAGCAATATGTATCTTGCATTTGGGGGTCTGTGTTCCCCCTGGCTTTTTATGAAGCATTTCTTTTAAGGTTTGATTAGATCTTTCAACCACTGCTTGTCCTGTAGGATTGCAAAGTATTCCAGTTACATGTTTTATATTATACTATTGAAAAACTGTTCCAATTTGCTGGAGACATAATCTGGATCATTGTCATTTTTTTGTTTTTTGTTTTATGGTTTTGTTTTTTACGAGTCAGGGTTTCTCTGTATTGTTTTGGAGGCTATCGGTCCAGCCCAGCCTCGAACTCACAGAGATCGGCCTGCCTCTGCCTCCCGAGTGCTGGGATTATAGGCGTGCACCACCACTGCCCGGCTCATTGTCAATTTTTATTTCTGTAGATATACCCATAAGAGCCATCATCTCTAAGTGGTGTGTAATCACAGAATCAGCTCTTTCACAGCTAAGGGCAATAGCCCATTGGAAGCCCAAGGACGTGGTTATGGTATGGTGCACATATTTCTTTTTTCCATATTTTTTTTGGTTTTTACAAGACAGGTTTTCTGTATT
>NW_024433485.1:0-2973 GCF_017639785.1 Mesocricetus auratus | reverse complement strand
TTTTTTTTGATGAATATGAAGTGTCCTTCTTCATCTCTTTTGATTGATTTTAATTTGAAGTCTAATTTGTTAGATATTAGGATTGCTACACCCGCTTGTTTCTTGGGACCGTTTGATTGGAAGATCTTTTCCCAACCCTTTACTCTGAGATAACATCTGTCTTTGATGTTGAGAAGTGTTTCTTGCATGCTGCAGAAGGAAGGGTTCTGTCTTCGTATCCATTTTGCTAGTCTGTGTCATTTTATAGACAAGTTGAGGCCGTTGACATTGAGGGATATTAATGACCATTGATTGGTGATACTTGCTTGTGCTTGATTTATTTTTAGTGAAGTTATTTTGTGTAGTTTCTCCTCTCTTTTTCTTTTGGTGTTTTGTAAAGTGTGATTATATATTGCTAGTGTCTTTGTGAATGTAGTTATCTTCCTTGGCTCTAGGTTTTCCTCCTAGCATTTTCTGTAGAGCTGGATTCATGGATACGTATTGTTTAAATCTGGCTTTGTCATGGAATATTTTTTTTCTCCATCTATGGTAATTGAGAGCTTTGCTGGATATAGTAGTCTGGGCTGGCATCCTTGTTCCCTTAGTGTTTGTGGGACATCTGTCCAGGATATTCTGGCTTTCATCGTTTCCATTGAGAAGTCAGGTGTAATTCGGATAGGTCTGCCTTTGTATGTTACTTGGCCTTTTTCTTCAGCTGCTCTTAATATTTTCTCTTTACTCTGTAGGTTTGATGTTTTGATTATTATATGGGGAGGTGACTTCTTTTTCTGGTCGAGCCTATTTGGTGTTCTGTAAGATTCTTGTATTTTCATAGACATATCTTTCTTTAGGTTAGGGAAGTTTTCTTCTATGGTTTTGTTGAATATGTTTTCTGTACCTTTAAGTTGAATTTCTTTACCTTCTTCTATACCTATTATTCTCAGGTTTGGCTTCTTCACGGTGTCTCATATTTCCTGGATATTTTGTGTTAAGGATTTGTTGGTTTTGAGATTTTCTTTGGTTGACAACTCTATATCCTCTAATGAGTCTTCAACACCTGAGATTCTCTCTTTTATCTCTTGTATTCTATTGGTGATACTTGCATCTGTAGTTCCTGATCGTTTACCCAGCTTTTCTATTTCCAGCTTCCCTTCATTCTGTGTTTTCTTTATCATTTCTATTTCAGCTTTCAATCCTTCAACTGTTTGAGTTGTTTCCTTAATTTTTTGGTTGTTTTTTCTTGGTGTTCTTTAGATTCTTTGAGGGATTTGTTTATTTCTTTAATTTTTCCCCCATTTAATGGATTTTTATGTTTGTTTTTTCTTCTATTTCTTTAAGGGATTTCCTCGTTTCTTCTTTGAGGGTCTCCATCATCTTCATGAAATAATTTTTAAGGTCTGTCTCCTCTTCTTCGTCTATGTAGTGTTTTTCAGGTCTTGCTGGTGTTGGATCCCTGGATTCTGGTGGGGTCATGTTGGTGTTTCTATTGCTGAGTGATCTCTTATTCTGTCTTCTTCCCATCTCTTCTTTCAGTGGGTGCTGGTGGGGTCTTTCCGTCTCCACTGGTCTCCTTCCTTCCTGCAGCTGACGCTGGGGATGCTGACACGGAGTTTGGGTCCTGGTAGGGCTGATGTCTTTCCTGAAGCTGGACTCACTGGGGTTGGGGTCTTGGAATTGTTGACTTCTTTGCTGTGTGGGCAGGTCTCCTGAAGCTGTACTTGCTGGGGTTGGGGTCTTGGAATGGCTGATGTCTTTCCTGAAGCTGGACTTGCTGGGGTTGGGGTCTTGGAAGGGCTGATGTCTTTCCTGAGGCTGGACTCGTTGGGGTTGGGGTCTTGGAAGGGGTTATGTCTTTCCTGAAGCTGGACTCGCTGGGGTTGGGGTCTTGGAGGGGCTGATGTCTTTCCTGAAGCTGGACTCGCTGGGGTTGGAGTCTTGGAGGGGCTGATGTCTTTCCTGTGTGGGCAGGTCTTCTGGATGCCAGGAGCGGCCTGGAAGATCAAGGGGGATGGGTGATGGGTGGGTGGTCCCCACCAGAATCCCAATCTCACCTGAAGCTGGACACGCTGGGGATGGGGTCTTGGAGGGGCTGATGTCTTTCCTGAAGCTGGACTCGCTGGGATTGGAGTCTTGGAGGGGCTGATGTCTTTCCTGTGTGGGCGGGTCTTCTGCATGCTAGGAGCGGCCTGGAAGATCAAGGGGGCTGGGGGATGGGCGGGCGGTCCCTGCCGGAGACCCAATCTCACCTGAAGCTGGACTCCCACAGATTTATTGCATTTTTTGATTTGTGTTTTCTTCAGTTTATTTACGGGACTTTCTGAAATCCACTTTGAGGGCATCTATCCATTTCAGGAGTTTCTTTCGAAGGTCAATCTTTTCTGTTTCATCTATGTTGATATGTTCAATTCTTGCTGGTGTAGACTTGCTAGATGCTTGTGATATCATACTTGTTCTACTGTTGTTGGTTGTGTTTTTCTATTTCCTTTTTTCCATTCTTTATTTCAGGGGGAACTCATGTGGTCTCTTCCACACCTATTGGGTTTGGGTCTAAGCATCCTTTCCAGTGTACTCAAGAAGGAAATATACTTCACTGGTTAAAGGTGGGTCTGGGACCCTCTCAAGAAAAAGACAGAGAATAGAGTGGACTTAACACTGGAAAAGGATGGGAAGACAATGAATACTGAGTTGTGCACAGACTCACGGTGGTCCTACTAATAGGACCAGGTCATCTCTAGGCACAGAAATCACACAGGGAGATAAAGACAGTGGATGTAGGGAGTTGGGTCTGAGAACAGGGCCCCCACTCACATTAAGGACCAGAAGACACAAGTGTGGACACTAGATGCAGTAAATGCCCAGGGAGACATAGTCAGGGATGTAGAGAGTTGAGGCTCAGAGCAGGGCCCTCACCAACCTTAAGCACCATGAAGTGACCAGAAGTCACTGAAGACTGAGGTATGGGCAGAATCAGGGATGTCCTTCTGGGTGGTGTAG
>NW_024433484.1:0-1154 GCF_017639785.1 Mesocricetus auratus | reverse complement strand
TGCCTCGATTTATTCCAGCTCCTGTTGAGGCGCCAAGTAATTTGAGTTTGTTTAGGGAAAAGCGAGATTTTTGGGATCTCTGCTATTATTGTGGGCCTGATAGCCACCGCCGCGGTTACTGCTTCGGTTACCGCCTCGGCCCTTGCACTTTCTGCCACTGTGCAGACAACTCAAACCATTAATGAACTATAGGCCACTGTGACCATGGTCCTAGATAAACAGGCCACTGCCAATTCTCAGATACAAGGAGGCCTGATGTTGGTAAACCAACAGATTAATTTGGTTCAGGAACAATTGGATATATTGTGGCAGATGGCCAAATTGGGATGTGAACAAAGTTGCCTGGCCTTTGTGTCACTTAGTACAATATGAGAATTTTACAAGAGCAGCTAACCTGTCAAAAGCTCTGTCTCAACATTTATTACAGAATTGGACTTTTGAGTTTGAGCAGACACTCCGTGAGTTGAGAATGGCGATCCTGCAAGTGAATTCGACGCATCTGGATCTTTCTCTGATGGAAGACCTCTCCCCCTGGATTTCATCTGCATTTTCTTATTTTAAGGAATGGGTGGGGGTAGGATCATTTAGCCTAGTTCTCTGCTGTGGAATAGTGTTGATGCTTTGGATGGTGTGTACGCTCAGAGCCCAAACAAAAGGAGAAAGTGGTGGTGGCACAAGCACTTGCTGCCTTAGAACACGGAGCATCCCCTGACATTTGGTTAACCATGTTAAAGCAATAGGTCGCTGGCCTCCCAGCTCTTGCACCCCACGAGGCTAGTCTCATTGCACGGGATAGAGTGGGTAGGCTTCAGCAGCCCAAGGAGTTGCAAGGCTAAGCACTGCACAGGAGAGGTCTGCGGTATAACGACTTTCTCCTGGGAGATAAGTCATCTTGCATGAAGGTTCTATGTCATGATCTCCTTCCCCCAGAAAAAAGACATCGGACTGGTCAGGACTTCCTCTGGGGATAAGACCCTGGAGAGGAGCTTTGTACATGTTCCGAATTTGCACATGGGGATTTGACCTCTATCTCCACTCCAAAGTTGTGGGTGTCCTATTGCTTCAAAAATAAATGAATAGGGGGAGATGTGAGGAGCCGCCCTCGCTATCGCTATTGCCGTTAGAAGATGGCGCTGACATCCACTGTCAGTTGG
>NW_024433483.1:0-7492 GCF_017639785.1 Mesocricetus auratus | reverse complement strand
TGTGAGGAGCCGCCCTCGCTATCGCTATTGCCGTTAGAAGATGGCGCTGACATCCACTGTCAGTTGGAGTTAACTGTCGCTGTCAGTTGGAGTTAACTGTCGCTGTCAGTTGGAGTTAACTGTCGCTGTCAGTTGGAGTTAACTGTCGCTGTCAGTTGGAGTTAACTGTCGCTGTCAGTTGGAGTTAACTGTCGCTGTCAGTTGGAGTTAACTGTCGCTGTCAGTTGGAGTTAACCGTTTAAACTGTGCCTCTCCCGTGACGTCATCTGGGGTGATGTGCAAACCACCAATCCCGGCTCTACACATCTCACTCGGAGCTCCTAGGCTTATATAAGGGGCTGGGTTTCTTAGCTTGGGGTCTCCCTCTAAGAAGCTGATCATCTATCTCTCAAGATGCATTAAAGCTTTACTGCAGAAGGATCCGAGTGTTCTGCGTCGTTCTTGCTGGCGAGACGGTAGCGCGGGACATCTGGTGCCGAAACCCGGGAACTCTTCAACATCGCCGGCGCCGCGGGAGACCCCTCGGAAAACGGGGCGGATTCAGAACTGCAGGGACGTAGGTTCAGAGAGGTATGCTTTATCCTGAACAACCCTTTTCTCGACTTTGGCCTTAGTTTGTCATCACCGTGGGACGGGTCAGTGGAGGCTTTGGTGCTAGTCCTGTTTGTCCTTCTCCTTCATCGTGGCTGGTGCTGACAGAACGGCGCTGTCCGTCTGGCGCTGTCCATCTGGCGCTGTCCATCTGGCGCTGTCAGTCTGGTGCTGTCAGTCTGGTGCTGTCAGTCTGGTGCTGTCAGTCTGGTAACGGAGTTGAGCGCGTTTTTTAGATAAGCTGTCAGCGCGATGGGGTCGTCACAGTCAGTGGTTACAGCCTTACAGACTGTGCTAAAACAAAGAGATCTTAAAATTGCACCACGAACACTTCAAAATTTTGTGAAGGAGGTAGATAGAGTGGCACCATGGTATGCTTGTTCCGGGTCCCTCACTGTGGCCTCATGGAACAAGCTAGGTAAAGAACTAGACAGGAAGCATGCAGAAGGAGATCTCTGCTTAGGTACCAAAGCCATTTGGAAGCTAGTTAAAAACTGCTTGGAGGATGAGGCCTGTCACCCTGCTATAATAGAAAGTCAGGGAACCTTAGAGGAAGTTCAGGATAGCATGTCAGAAACTGAACGGAGTGAGAGAATGGGAGCTCGCAAAAGAAAAGACATGTCTAAGAAAAAAGGCCCTCCCCAGGAAGTTAAGAAAGGGGGAGAGAAAGAAGGGAGTTATCATTCACCCCTTAACAAATCTAAGAAAAAGAAAAAGCCAGAATCTAGTCTATACCCTGCAGTAGAGCTAGAAGCCTTGGAGCTAGATAATTCTGATTCTGACACTCTGGATTCTAGCGAAGAAGGTGGTCTAGAGGAGGAGGTGGCACGGTATGAGGAAAAAGATATCACCCTGATAGACACCGGCCACTGAAAACAAAAATGAATGTGAGGCCACCGCCTATAAATCCGGCGGGCTCACGCTCTCAGCGCCTCCGCCATATGAGCTTCGGCTGAATACTGGTACTGACTCCTTTTTACCTTTAGAGGAACGGAGAAAATACAAATGGCTTTTCCAGTATTCGAGAATGTGGAAGGCGGAAGAGTACATACCCCCGTAGATTACAATCAAATTAAAGAATTGGCCGAATCCGTTCGTAATTATGGGGTCAATGCTAACTTTACCACATTACAGGTGGAAAGGCTTGCTAATTTTGCCATGACTCCCACTGACTGGCAAACGACAGTGAAAGCAGTGCTTCCCAACATGGGACAATACATGGAATGGAAGGCTCTCTGGTATGATGCAGCCCAGGCACAAGCTAGAGTTAATGCCACGGCTGAAGATGAGAATCAGAGGCAGTGGACATTTGAAATGCTGACAGGTCAGGGTCAACATGCCCTTAATCAAACCAACTACATCTGGGGCGTCTATGGTCAGGTGTCGGCCGCCGCTATTAAAGCATGGAAGGCCCTCACAAAAAGGGGAGAGTCCAGTGGACACCTTACAAAGATTGTCCAAGGACCCCAAGAGCCATTTTCAGACTTTGTGGCCAGAATGACAGAGGCCGCCAGTCGCATCTTTGGTGATTCAGAACAAGCTATGCCCCTGATTGAGCAACTTGTCTATGAACAAGCAACCCAGGAATGTCGAGCGGCTATCGCCCTCGCAAAAGCAAAGGTTTACAAGATTGGCTCAGAGTGTGCAGGGAGCTGGGGGACCCCTAACCAATGCAGGACTAGCTGCCGCCATTTTACAAACGCACAGGTATAGAGATTTATCTAATCGAAAAGCTTGTTTTAATTGTGGGAGAATGGGGCACCTTAAGAAAGATTGTCAAGCCCCTGAAAGAACAAGAGAATCGAAGCTTTGCTATCGTTGTGGTAAAGGTTATCATAGGGCTAGCGAATGCAGGTCAGTCCGGGATGTAAAAGGGAGGCTTCTGCCCCCTATTGAAGAATCCAAGGTACCCCAATCAAAAAACGGGTCACGGGGCCCATGGTCCCAGGGCCCTCAGAAATATGGGAACCAATTTCAGAAAAGCAATCAAGAGGAAGTAGAGGTTTCCGAGGAACCTCCGGAATGGACTTGCGTGCCGCCTCCGACTTCTTACTCATGCCCCAAATGAATGTTCAACCGGTCCCAGTCCATTCCCCTGGACCTTTGCCCCCTGCCACCATTGGGCTTATTCTGGGCCGTGGCTCCTTAACTTTACAGGGACTCATTATATATCCTGGGATTGTTGACCCATATCATAAAGAGGAGATTCAAGTTCTCTGTTCTAGCCCTCGGGGTGTATTTTCTATAAAGCAGGGAGATAGAATTGCACAACTGGTGTTGCTGCCCTCCCTCGGGGATGGAGAAACCTACACTTTACAAAAAAGGGCTATGGGATCTTCTGGAAGTGATTCAGCCTATCTGGCTATACCCCTAAATGAGAGACCTACAATAAAATTGTTAATTAATGGAAAAGAATTTGAAGGGATAATGGATTCGGGAGCAGACAAAAGCATTATTTCACTCCATTGGTGGCCGAAGTCTTGGCCCACTGTTGTTTCATCTCATTCTCTACAAGGTCTTGGATACCAGTCCTCTCCTGCCATCAGTGCCTCAGCCTTAACCTGGCGGGATGCTGAAGGCAAACAGGGATGTTTTACCCCCTATGTGTTGCCACTCCCTGTAAATTTATGGGGACGAGATGTGTTACAAGCCATGGGCATGACCCTAACTAATGAATACTCCCCCAGGCATCAGCCATTATGGCAAAGATGGGGTATACAAATGGTAGAGGCTTGGGTAGGCAAGAACAAGGCAGAATAAAACCCATTACACAACACGGAAATCGGGGTAGAAAAGGACTGGGTTTTATTTAGGGGCCGTTGAGGCTTCACGACCCATACCATGGAAAACAGAGGAGCCGTTATGGGTCTCTCAATGGCCTCTATCCTCTGAAAAATTAGAGGCTGTCACAAGATTAGTGCAAGAACAGGAACGGCTGGGGCATCTAGAGCCTTCTACCTCCCCATGGAATACACCAATTTTTGTTATTAAGAAGAAATCTGGGAAGTGGAGATTACTCCACGACCTGCGGGCCATTAACAATCAGATGCATCTTTTTGGCCCTGTTCAAAGAGGCCTTCCTTTGCTTTCTGCACTTCCTCAAGATTGGAAGCTTATTATTATAGATATTAAGGATTGTTTCTTCTCTATTCCACTTTACCCACGGGATAGACCAAGGTTTGCCTTCACTATCCCTTCTCTTAATCATATGGAACCAGACAAGAGATTTCAGTGGAAGGTACTGCCGCAAGGCATGGCCAATAGCCCAACAATATGTCAGCTATATGTGCAGGAGGCTTTGGAGCCAATTAGGAAGCAATTTACATCTTTAATCGTTATCCATTATATGGACGATATTCTTATTTGTCACAAAGAGTTAGATGTTTTACAAAAGGCTTTTCCCATGCTGGTGGCTGAATTAAAACAGTGGGGATTAGAGATTGCCTCAGAAAAGGTTCAAATTGCAGATACAGGCCTCTTTTTGGGCTCAAAGATTACTCCCAAAAATATAGTTCCTCAGAAAATAGAAATTCGCAAAGACCACTTACAAACATTAAATGATTTTCAGAAACTTCTGGGAGATATAAATTGGTTGAGGCCCTTTTTAAAAATTCCATCTGCTGATCTAAAACCCCTCTTCGATCTCCTGGAGGGTGAGCCTCATATCTCCTCACCCAGAAAATTTACCCCTGCCGCCCACCGAGCCTTACAGATGGTGGAAGAGGCCTTACAGGAAGCACAATTACAACGAATTGAGGAGTCACTACCTTTTAATCTGTGTGTTTTTAAGACAGCTCAATTGCCAACTGCAGTCCTGTGGCAACATGGACCATTACTTTGGATTCATCCAAATGCTTCCCCTGCTAAGATTATTGACTGGTACCCTGATGCTGTTGCACAGCTCGCGCTTCGCGGAATAAAAGCAGCTGTTACACATTTTGGCAGGGATCCTGATTCCTTGATTGTGCCTTATACTGCTGCACAAGTTCAGACCTTGGCAGCCACATCTAGTGATTGGGCAGTTTTAGTTACTTCCTTTTCAGGACAAATTGATAATCATTTTCCAAAGCATCCAATTTTACAGTTTGCCCTAAACCAGGCTATAGTGTTTCCACAAGTGACAGCTAAAGACCCACTCCCAGATGGGACTGTGGTGTACACTGATGGATCAAAAACTGGTATGGGAGCTTATGTGGTCAAGGATAGGGTTATATCTAAACAATATAATGAAACTTCACCTCAAGTTGTAGAATGTCTGATAGTACTGGAGGTTCTTGAGGCTTTTCCAGGACCCCTCAATATTGTATCAGATTCCTCTTATGTGGTTAATGCAGTTAATCTCCTTGAGATAGCTGGAATAATAAGATCCTCCAGCAGAGTTGCTAACATCTTTCAGAAGATACAAGCTGCCTTGTTAAATAGGAGATTTCCTGTTTTCATTACCCATGTCCGAGCACATTCTGGACTCCCAGGTCCCATGTCCTTAGGGAATGACTTAGCGGACAAGGCTACAAAGCTGGTGGCCGCTGCCTTGTCTACCCATGCACAAGCAGCAAAAGAATTCCATAAGCGCTTTCATGTGACGGCTGAGACCTTGCGCCGTCGTTTTGCTCTATCCAGGAAAGAGGCTAGGGAAATTGTTACTCAATGCCAGAATTGCTGCGAATTCTTACCTACTCCCCACATGGGAATAAACCCACGTGGCATTAGACCATTGCAGATGTGGCAGATGGATGTTACTCATATTCCCTCTTTTGGAAGGCTTCAATATGTTCATGTTTCTGTTGACACCTGTTCTGGCGTAATGTTTGCCACACCCCTAACAGGGGAAAAGGCCTCATATGTGATTCAACATTGCCTTGAGGCCTGGAGTGCTTGGGGAAAACCCAGAATTTTAAAAACAGACAATGGACCAGCATATACCTCTCAAAAATTCCGACAGTTTTGTCGGCAAATGGATGTTACCCATCTAACTGGCCTACCTTATAACCCTCAAGGACAGGGCATTGTGGAACGTGCCCATCGTACACTCAAATCATATCTGATTAAACAAAAGGGGAGTATTGAGGATGTTCTACCCTCGGTACCAAGAGTTGCTGTATCCATGGCACTTTTTACCCTTAATTTCTTGAACTGTGATGCCCAAGGCCACACTGCGGCTGATCGCCACAGTTTAGAGCCTGATAGGCCAAAAGAAATGGTAAAATGGAAAGATGTCTTGACTGATCTCTGGAAAGGCCCGGATCCTATTCTTATAAGATCCAGGGGAGCTGTGTGTGTTTTTCCACAGGAGGAAGAAAACCCCCTGTGGATCCCTGAAAGACTCACTCGAAGAGCTCCTTCACAACTCCAGAATAAGAAGGATGGAGGCCAAGTGGGTGATGAAGACTCTCCTACTCGGGATGATGGTTCCTAGTATGATGGGAGAGTTACGGTGGGCCATCATGTCTACCTTCCCCTACCGATGCCAGTGATGCAGAATGCCCAGGTGTTCCCTAGATTTTTCACAAATAATAGAGAGTTGGGGCTTGCCTTTTTGCCTTTAGATCCTCAGATACAGAGTTTTCAGGATGAGAGAACCTTGTCATTAGTAGGAAGCTTGTGCTTTACTGTGATTTCTTCATTAAAGGATAATTTTATTCATATGGATCCAGAAAGATCTAATGCTAATCCTTTTGAATTAATGGAAGCTGTACTGATCTTTCTCCTATGATAGTGAGAAGGGACAGATTACTTTTGATTGGAAAGGGGCATTAGGCAACAGTCTGAGTGAGGGACAGAGCTCTGGATCATCTGATTGGTCCTCCTCCAATGTTAAGTATACCCCTTTTAAGAGAACTAATTATTCAGCTGCCCTTTATTTGGGTTGTGAGTAATGATACCTTAGGTAAGAATCAGAAAGAAATAAATTGTTCTGCTTAGAATTGTTTTTATGCATTATGCTGGGATGCTATTAAGCACCCTTTTGCTTTGGTAATGCGCATGCCTCGATTTATTCCAGCTCCTGTTGAGGCGCCAAGTAATTTGAGTTTGTTTAGGGAAAAGCGAGATTTTTGGGATCTCTGCTATTATTGTGGGCCTGATAGCCACCGCCGCGGTTACTGCTTCGGTTACCGCCTCGGCCCTTGCACTTTCTGCCACTGTGCAGACAACTCAAACCATTAATGAACTATAGGCCACTGTGACCATGGTCCTAGATAAACAGGCCACTGCCAATTCTCAGATACAAGGAGGCCTGATGTTGGTAAACCAACAGATTAATTTGGTTCAGGAACAATTGGATATATTGTGGCAGATGGCCAAATTGGGATGTGAACAAAGTTGCCTGGCCTTTGTGTCACTTAGTACAATATGAGAATTTTACAAGAGCAGCTAACCTGTCAAAAGCTCTGTCTCAACATTTATTACAGAATTGGACTTTTGAGTTTGAGCAGACACTCCGTGAGTTGAGAATGGCGATCCTGCAAGTGAATTCGACGCATCTGGATCTTTCTCTGATGGAAGACCTCTCCCCTGGATTTCATCTGCATTTTCTTATTTTAAGGAATGGGTGGGGGTAGGATCATTTAGCCTAGTTCTCTGCTGTGGAATAGTGTTGATGCTTTGGATGGTGTGTACGCTCAGAGCCCAAACAAAAGGAGAAAGTGGTGGTGGCACAAGCACTTGCTGCCTTAGAACACGGAGCATCCCCTGACATTTGGTTAACCATGTTAAAGCAATAGGTCGCTGGCCTCCCAGCTCTTGCACCCCACGAGGCTAGTCTCATTGCACGGGATAGAGTGGGTAGGCTTCAGCAGCCCAAGGAGTTGCAAGGCTAAGCACTGCACAGGAGAGGTCTGCGGTATAACGACTTTCTCCTGGGAGATAAGTCATCTTGCATGAAGGTTCTATGTCATGATCT
>NW_024433482.1:0-853 GCF_017639785.1 Mesocricetus auratus | reverse complement strand
ACTTGTGAAGCAACCTTCTTTCTAATTTAAATTTAAAAAAAGGGTTAAAATATGGAAAAGTATCTGTCCTGTGAATTTTTCATAATGAAACAAACTATGTGACTTTATAATTGAGATGAGAAGCTTTTGGTGGGGGTAAGGAGCTTGTGCTGGCCAGAAACTATGTATCCAAGTACAACTTGAACTTCCGAAATTCCTGTTTCCACCTCAAGTGCTATGATTAAAGACACATGCCACAACATCTGGTATTATATTGTACTGGGGACTGAACCCATCTCTTTATGCATGTTAATGCAAGGACTCTACCAACTTAACAACTTCCACAGCCCCAAGACTGATAAGAGTATTTCATAATGTTTTGCAACAGAACTTCTTAATATCAAAGAAAAACATTCTAAATTATTCTGTTGATAATTTCCCTGCCCAGTGGTCATTAAAAAGCTACCTTTCAATATAAAAACCCTACTTATTTCTAAGGAGAAAAACAAAGAAAGTGGAAAGTATGGTATTTACACAGGAAAGGGTTTGTTTGATACAGTTCAAATAAATTGATCCGGTCATAACTCAGCTTTTCTATCTTTTCAGTTTTTAAACCAAAGGACTGTATAATGAATCACCAAAAAGGAAATAATGAAAACTTTGACAAATGTCTGTGATGTCCAGAGTAAATAAATACCATAATATGGACTGTGCTAAGAAAGCAAGCTTTAAACTAGTATATGTTGCTTAGCAAGGAAAACATCCCTATATTTGGCATTTCCATGTACTGCTACAACACTGTTAAATGCTGTGAATAACTGATAAATATGAGTAATGTATTAGCACAAAGTATATTACACATAAACTACTTAAA
>NW_024433481.1:0-1469 GCF_017639785.1 Mesocricetus auratus | reverse complement strand
CTTAAATTCTTCAAAACTAATGATACAACATTGTGTGTGAAACTACATGCTTAACTTCATGAAATCTAACTATATAACACTATATGAGAATCCACGTACTTAACTTCATGAAAACTAACGATACAACACTGTGTGTGAAACTATGTGCTTAACGTCATGAAATCTCACTATATAACACTATATGAGAATCTCCGTACTTAACATCATGAAAACTAACGACACAACACTGTATGTGAAACTAAGTGCTTAACTTCTTCAAAACTAACAATACAGCATTGTGTTTGAAGCTACATGCTTAACATAATGAGAACTTACCATATAACACAGTGTTAGATACTACATTCTTAACTTCTTCAAAACTAACGATACAACACTGTGTGTTACACTATGTGCTTAACTTCGTGAAATCTAACTATATAACACTATATGAGAATCTACGTACTTAACATCATGAAAACTAACGACACAACACTGTATGTGAAACTAAGTGCTTAAATTCTTCAAAACTAATGATACAACATTGTGTGTGAAACTACATGCTTAACTTCATGAAATCTAACTATATAACACTATATGAGAATCCACGTACTTAACTTCATGAAAACTAACGATACAACACTGTGTATGAAACAATGTGCTTAACGTCATGAAATCTCACTATATAACACTATATGAGAATCTCCATACTTAACATCATGAAAACTAACGACACAACACTGTATGTGAAACTAAGTGCTTAAGTTCTTCAAAACTAATGATACAACATTGTGTGTGAAACTACATGCTTAACTTCATGAAATCTAACTATATAACACTATATGAGAATCCACGTACTTAACTTCATGAAAACTAATGATACAACACTGGGTGTGACACTATGTGCTTACCTTCATGAAACCTAACTATATAACACTATATGAGAAACTACGTACTCAACTTCATGGAAACTAACGATACAACACAGTATGTGAAACTAAGTGCTTAAATTCTTCAAAACTAATGATACAACATTGTGTGTGAAACTACATGCTTAACTTCATGAAATCTAACTATATAACACTATATGAGAATCCACGTACTTAACTTCATGAAAACTAATGATACAACACTGTGTGTGACACTATGTGCTTACCTTCATGAAACCTAACTATATAACACTATATGAGAAACTACGTACTCAACTTCATGGAAACTAACGATACAACACAGTATGTGAAACTAAGTGCTTAAATTCTTCAAAACTAATGATACAACATTGTGTGTGAAACTACATGCTTAACTTCATGAAATCTAACTATATAACACAATATGAGAATCCACGTACTTAACTTCATGAAAACTAACGATACAACACTGTGTGTGAAACTATGTGCTTAACGTCATGAAATCTCACTATATAACACTATATGAGAAACTACGTACTCAACTTCATGGAAACTAACGATAGCAATACGTAACTGAACGAAGTA
>NW_024433480.1:0-846 GCF_017639785.1 Mesocricetus auratus | reverse complement strand
AGAGAGAGAGGAGTGACAGAGAGGAGAGAGTCAAATAGAGAGGAGAGTCACATAGATTAGACAGAGGAGAGACTGAACAACAGGAAAGAGAGAGGAGAGACAGAGGACAGAGAGAGAGGAGAGTGGGTGAGATAATTTTCCCAGCTTCTCCAACTTCTGTCAGGCTCACAGAACAAAAGACACAGCACAGGAGACTCCAGCAGGTCCCTCCCATCCGACTGGTAGTTCCACTAGAGGCTCTGCTTGGCTGGTGAGACCTGTGTGACAGGACCAGGTGAGGAGAGGAGACACAGCACAGTAGTCTAATCTGAGCAAAGAATTCCTGAGTGGACCCTGGGTGACAGAAAACCAGAATCCCAGAGGTGAACCCTGAGGCAGGGGCTTTTACCACCCCTCCACCCACTCCCCCCAACCCTCTGTGCATGGAGCTGGCAACAGTGGGCTTTTCAGGGGTGGAATCTGGACTGAGGTGACTGTAGGTGAAGACCCATCATTGGCGTCTTGAAGTCAGGGTTTGGAATGTGGCAACCAAACATTCTAACCTCTCTGCATAGATATAGAAGCTCCTAGGGCTTCCACATAAACAACCTAGACTCCCTGGGTACAGGGACCTCAATTTACTTCTGGCTTCTTCCAGCTGGAAAGGGATGGTGTGGGAAGGGATGTCAGGATTAGGGGCTCACATTCACCAGGAGGTAAGGGTGGAGAATTCTTCCCTTAGCTGACATCCTGTAGACTTCAGGCATCAGTTCCTTGATGAGGCAGAGAATGAAGCTTGGGTTAACCTTCTGCCATAACAGGGAGGTGTGGGTGGAGATAGGTCACTGTGAGTCCAAGCAGTGTTTG
>NW_024433479.1:0-22716 GCF_017639785.1 Mesocricetus auratus | reverse complement strand
CAAACAAGACCAGAGGGGTAGCACTGAGTTACTCATTTTGCCATACAGGATATTTTCAAGTATTCAATTTTGACACACCAACTTAGATAATATAGAATATAATGGAGCTCACTGATTTGCAAGAGATACATTATAAGCTACCTAGTCTGTGCAGTAGTCTAGAAGTATGCAATATTTTTTCTATGTATGAATGAGCATAGGGCTTCCTTTACAGTAGTCCCTATTACTGAGTAGTAAAACTATTTACACAGTTGGATAAAAAGGATTGCCATGGAAGACAAAATAAAAGTTTCAATATCTTAGGTACTAAAGGAAATAGTCAAAGGCTGGCTTTTGTCTAAGAATTAGGTTTCATATCATATCTAACAGTGAAAAGTTGTGGAGTAATAGTAGAGGAATGGGAGTACCTGACATGTTCTGTGAAGGATAAACTATGAGATGTTCTGAAACAAAAGTGAATGGCACCAACCCCTTGGTAAATGGGTTTTGAATCATACTTTCTGTATTAAAAGGGATTAGCAGTAGAGAAATATCCCATCATGCATCATCAACTTTTTGAAACATTACTTCATATTTTACTATGTCCATATTTTGTATTGAATATGGGTAAGACAAGCTAGCATTCAAATGCTGTTTGTAAAAGCATGAGTGATTCTGACTGGCAGGATTGCTTTATCTATTTTGTGTTGGCAATTACAAGTAGGCAACAATCACAGATTTACTCAATTTCTGATGATAGGTTTAAAGATAGGTGACATGGATTCTAGACTCAGTTTGCAGATACTAAACTCTGGGATATCTATACTAGACAATATTCAGAGGGTAATACTCCCATAGATATACATCTATAAGTTAAATGTCAGACTATTTTAATCATAAAACAAAGGCCAAAAGGACTTTTCCTCCGTTAGAGAATATGTTGTGCATAGTACAGAAGAAAAGGGAGATCCCAGAATCCCATTGAAAAAAGACTATCACAGTCTACATTATTAATAATAGGATGATTCAGAAATTCATTTTCTATGACAGCTGTGCTTAAAGTGTGAGCCAAGATTCCCAGAATGATCATATATCCTCAACCTCAGATATTTACATTAGAGCTCAGAAGAACTGCAATAATTTAATTATGAAGTAGCCATGAGAAATTTTTATAACTGGGTGTCTATGTACACTTTGAGCTTGGCAGAAATTCTGATGATAGGTTTTTCATAGATGGAAGAATTGTAATATAGGTACATAGGATTTCTTAAGAGGAGCTGACACTTGAATATCATGCCCTTTCTTTTACAATGTAGAATATATACTCCTTTGGCCATATAGGAAACACTAATACATTTTCAGCAGACATTTCGTTACCTTGTACAATACAATCAAGTATAGTCCTACAATATTGTCCTCAATTTACAATCTACAATGTAATTTTGATTATCCATATCTCTTGGGTCCTGCAAGAGATATGTCAACAGTCTCAGTTTTCTTGAAAAGCTTGTCTGTCTGTGTTCCAAATAAATTACACAGTAAGTTTTGTGTTCAGCAAACCTACCGTATCTGAGCTGCAATGTTGAGACCACACAGTTTATATTAACTGAAATGAAAGCAGTAGGTAGATTCCAGGCTTTATTTTCTGTCTTTTTTCTCTGTGAGCTACAACTACAGTGAACAACTCAGTAAGTATGCAAAACAATGTGCTCATGCTCACAAAAGGGAGATAGTAGATCTCCTTATGTCAAATGGAAAAGTTCTCACTTCCATCATTCATAGAGTGAATCAAATCAGACAAAATTTTACAGGAGAGAGTGTGGCCAATGATTTTGTTTCAATTCACTATTTCATATATTACCTTGTAAGGAAAAACACAATCCAAGAAAATTCTTGTAATATTTGAATTCTTCAGAAAGGATTTGGAAGCCTCTGTCACTGGGAACTCCACTGAAAGCATGAGAGAAATCTTCACATTCTTCTCCAAGTTTAGATGTAATTTCTTGCATCTGGGTTCTCAAACTTTTAAATAACTTGAAAAATGTTATCCTGAAGAAAAGAAACATTCTACTTCTGATAAAAGAATTCAGTAAATGGCCTGGCTCTCAAGGTAGAATTTTGAATTTTTAAATGGGGCTTCCAATTAGTGCTCCCATAATTTCCCTTGGAAAATGGAACATTTACATGCCACCAAGCAAAGAGTGATATGGTCTCCATAACTCTCAGTTTTCCATGGAAACAGGATAGGTCTAGTGGTAGCATGAATTTTAAGAAGTTATCATATTAATTTTGGGTCATAGAGGTTAGTTTTAAACACCAGTTATGATTGTAGAAATTCCTATGTATACACACGGTATTCTCTGCAGCTTTCTTCTCATAGGAAGTTATCTCTCAAAAATACAGTACTGGTAGTGGGTGTCTGAATTCTCCTCATTGTATATGGACTCCTGCATGCCACTCTTATTTAACTAATGAAAATCTGATACTATGCTCAAGTGGGGAGCAGAAACAAGTTAATTTACACATATGAGAATTACCAAGCCTACCTTTGTGCAGCAGTTTAGGTTTGATGACTTCACATTTGGTCTAACCTTTTCCCTCTTTTCACTGAAAGAGAAATATTGAGAACCAGAGGCATAGGATTTCATTTCTTCTTGTTACCAAAGATAAGGAGGAATGATTTTACAGTCCTGTTTGCACTCAGTAGTATATATAAAATCCTCTGATTAGAGAAGGAACTTCTTCGTCCAATTTGCAAATAGAGGGACATTCTACACCTACTTTTCTGGAGGGGAATATACAAATCCTTTTTCTACTGCATATGAAGTTCTGAGACCTCTTACATCAAGTGTAAATGTCTTAGCACATGAAGAATAGATAGGAAATATTTGTACTAACAAAAGTAGGACAAACATCATTATTCAAATACCATGGGACATAAAACACCTAGGTATGGAAGTAAAAATTATAGTATGATGTTTCCACACACATATATATTTGTGTGTGTTGAATGTGTTACATACAAAGAGAGGGATATATATAGAAATCCTGGCTAGAAAATGAAAAGTTTTGTGTCTTTTGGGAAGAGATTAACTTTATGGAGAAAGTCGATGAACTTATTGAAAGGAAGAGAATATTCTATAGAAAATAGAATAAATAGTAGAGCCCTATTGAAGATTTGGGAGGGGCAAATGTAAATAAAATGTATGTTCCAATGTAAGCTTTCCCTGGAACCATATGCTTACAGTGATGTCTCAAAGACCCAGTGGAAAGGAAGGAAAAGAAGGAATTCACCAAACATAAGGGTCCCTAGAGTTGGGGGCAAACGTGCATGGTGCCCAGACTGTCTGAGAAGGAATGAGAATGGTCAAATGCAATGTATGCCATTTAAAAGGAGATATATACAACAAGAGTATCTCCTGATAAATCATTCCTGAGACTAGGGTACATAAAAGAATCCTTTCTTTTGTTGTGAAATTTTCTGGTAAATTTTCTGTAGGGAAGTCAGTGCAACTGGTCTGAAGAAAGGAATAATAATGTTGATGTGAAAGTCTCTAGAGTGGTAGTATGAGGAAATTTTGGACAAGTAAAGTAATGAGGAGACTTTTGGAAAAAGACATGGCAGAATGAATCCGTTTTGAAAGAATTTGATGATGTGAAGCCTTCATGCACAAAGGTTATCTGCAAAAGTGCTTTCTGTCTTCCTATATCGTATAGAGCACCTTAGTGAAACCAAAAGCTTGGCATGAGGTCTCAACTGGAAAATAAGGGAGAATTATTTTCCTGTGTGTCAGAGATTTGCTGGACTCCATCATGAGGAACTATCTGTGCAATACTGAGGGATCCATGTTCTGTGGGCATTTGTTTCTGTTGGCCTTCCACATGAGACATATTTGGCTCCCTTTCATATAGGCAAATGGATTGAGTCCCCATGCCTAGGAAGGAATATGTATCAATGTCCAGTCTACAGGTATGAACAATGAGAGCTGTCTTTATGGAATGACAAAACCCCAAGAGTAATGTGTGAAGAGAAACAAGTGTCCATAGTGAAATTTTTAGGTGCAATGTTGTCTAGGGAATCTTCCTTTTGTGTGAATGATATTAGTGAAGGTTCAATATATCTCAATTTTCCCTGTGTCTTTGGTTTAGTTAAGGAGAGTTCCAGAGACACAGAAAAATGCAGCACTTTTCAATGACATATATGATTCCATTCAATCCCCAAGTGACTAATGTAGAGTGCAGTTGGGCCTGGTTTGTTTTTCCTTATCTTTTAAAATCCACTAGAATTTGAACTGAGAATTAAACTGCAATGCCAAGATTTCTCCTAATGTCTAGACATAATAATTTGGATAAAAAGAAACAGTGGAGCAAGGCTTGTGCTTAGATAAGACATGCATGGCATAGAATAGATACCAAGTGGATGTGAGCAACCTGGCAAACTGAAAGTAGAGTCACTAGGGGAGCCTTCATAACATTGTATTTCGGGCGTTAATTATTCCTACCGGACACAAACCTTCCTGGGGTCAACTCCTCAACCCCTTCTTACTCTTATAACCAAAAAAATTGTTTTTAAAGGAAGCAAATGCAAAATGCAGAAAGTCTTTAATATGCAGAGTTAATCTTCATGTGGGAGATTCTAAAGAATTTACAATATTTAGTTGGAAGAAAGAAAAGCTGCAGGTTTTGTTTTGTGACCCAGGAGTGATTCCTGCATAGGGAAACCTGGCTTCTGTTGTTATGAGGAAAGCTGTTTAGGAGGGAGGCAATGTTAATTCCACATGACATCAGCAGGCCCTTCCCTGAAATTCCATTGTTCCTGGAGACCATGGAATCATATGTGGTCACCTGTGTTGTAGCAACAGCAATTGCATTTGGAAGGGAGACAGACCAGAGAGAGGAAGAAGAAGGCTGATTTTTACCCTCAGTTAAACTGTCAAAGAAAAGTTTCAAACGGAAGTACAGCAAGTCCTAGAGTGGAGATGGAGAACTCCTTGGAGAAAGTTGTATTTAGCTTGAATTTTGGGTAATGGAGCACAGGAATTGGTGCTTCTGGGAAGAAATTGGACTTTACTGCCTGACAGGTCTTCTGGAAGTTAAGAATTCCAGTCTATTATTTTGTATCTACCAGAAGCCTGCAACATCTGTTACTCCTAGGAGCTCGTGGTTTGAAATCTTACAGTACAGTGTTGGTTAATGGAGGACCACGTCAAAATGAGACCAACTGGTGGGGGGCACTAGTGGGGTGTGCCAGCTCTAGGTTGGTCATTACTGTTTTTCAATACCATTTGATAACTTTAAGTGTTGTGGACCTTCTCTGGGTGCCCTGAGTTGTCAGTGACATGACTTAGTGAGTCTGGAGATCATATTCTGGACCTGTATGGCTTCTCCTCCCACCTGTAACCATGTGCTTGGAGTGACATGTAAGGATGTTTTCGATTCTCAGGAAAGACCTGCATGCCTGTGGCTATGACAATTGCTTCCTTGCTTCTAAACACACAGACTTGTGAATTCTTCAGGTAATTTGATTGGAGACTCTGCAGCAGTGAATAAACCTGAGTAACTTCTTTATTTCTTTATGTGAAGTTTGTGCCCAGGTGACAGGAGAAAGCAGGTGGGTAAGACATGCAGCCACCTTCATAGAAGTGATAGCTGACATCCCCTGCAAGGACATCTCAAGCCTGGGTCAAAATTCATTGATGTGTCACTGTGTCACAGGCAAGTGGCATTCTGAAACAATTTTTTGGATTCCATCTTCTCTCTATTCTACCCCTCAATCAACCTTCATGTTTCCCCATGACCTACTCACTCTTCCTCTTCTACCCCTCTCTTCTTCCCAGCTGCCACTCTGGCCCACCCCTTGCTGTGTTCCCCATCTATTCAGAAGACCTTGCTTCATTCCTCTTCTATGGGTTACCATGCATATATCTTAGGTTCTTTCCTGTTTCCCAGACTCTCTGTCAGTGGAAGTGCAGACTGGCACTATCCTGATCCATGTCTAAAATCCATATATGAGTGAGTACACACCATGTTTGTCTTTTTGTGACTGGGTTACCTCACTCATGATGGTTTCTTCCAGTGCTATCCATTTTCCTGCGAATTTCAAGATTCCATTGCATTTTTCTGCTGAGTAATACCACACTGGGTAAATACCACATTTTCTCTATCCACTCTTCAGTTGAGGGGCATCTAGGTTGCTTCCAGGTTCTGGCTATTACACATAATGCTACTATGAACATAGTTGGGCAGATGACCTTGTTGTATGAATTTGCCTGTTTTGGATATATGCCTAAGTGTTATATTGCTGAGTCTTGTGGTAGATTGATTCCCATTTTCGTGAGGAAACTCCATACTGATTTTCAAAGTGGCTGTAGGAGTTGACACTCCCACCAGCAGTGCAGGAGTGTTCCACTCTCTCCACATCCTCTCCTGGATAAATTGTCTTCGGTGTTTTTGATTTTAGCCATTCTGACAGGAGTAAAATGGTATCTCAAAGTTGTTTTGATTTGCATTTCCCTGAGGGCTAAGGATATTAATCACTTTCCTGAGTGTCTCTTGGCCATTTTAGCCTCCTCTGTTGAGAATTCTCTATTTAGTTCTGTAACCCACCTTTTAATTGTGTTCTTTGGTGTTTTGGAGACTTGCTTCTTGAATTCTTTGTAAATTTTGGAGATAAGCCCTCTGTCAGATATGGGGTTAGTGAATATATTTTCCCTTTCTGTGGACTGCTTTTTGTCTTGTTGACTGTGTCCTTTGCCTCACAGAAGCTTTTTAGTTTTAGTAGGTCCCATTTGTTAATTGTCTGTCTCAGTGTCTGTGCCACTGGTGTTATGTTCAAGAAGTGGTCTCCTGTACCAACTCGTTGAAGAAATCTCCAACTTTCTCTTCTAAAAGCATCAGTGTGGCTAGATTTATGTTGAGGTCTTTGACCCATTTTGACTTAAGTTTTGTACACGGCAATAATCATGGATCTATTTGCCGTCTTCTGCATACCAGTAAACCGTTATGCCAGCACAATGTGTTAAAGATGCTTTCTTTTTTCCATTGTATAGTTTTAGCTGCTTTGTCAAAAATCAAGTGTTCATAGGTGTGTGGGTTAAAATCAGGGTTTTAAAATAGGTTCCATTGGTCTACCAGCCTATTTTTGTGCCAATACCAAGCTGTTTTCAGGACTATAGCTCTATAATAGAGCTTGAAGTCAGGTATGGTGATGCCTCCTGAAGTTCCTTTATTGTATAGGGTTGTTTTGGATATCCTGGGCCTATTGTTTTTCCATATAATGTTGATTATTGTTCTTTCTAGGTATGTGAAGTATTGTGCCAGAATTTTGATAGGGATTGCATTGAATCTGTAGACTGCTTTTGGCAAGATTGCCATTTTTATTATGTTGATCCTACCAATCCAAGAGCGTGGGAGATCTTTCCATTTTCTGGTATCCTCTTTGAATTCTTTCCTTAAAGACTCAAAATTCTTGATATAAAGGTCTTTCACTTCCTTGGTTAACATTATGCCCACACATTTGATGCTGTTTATGGCTATTGTAAAGGGTGAGGTTTCTCTGATTTCTTTCTCAGTCACTTCATCATCTGTATACTTTTTAATGACAGGATATATAGAGACTGATTCTCTTAACCTGGCTATAGAAAAAACTCTGGATTTTGACTGAAGCTCTCAATATTTTCCAAGTCAAGAATACCTAATATCAAAGAAAATATATTGGGTTGCAAAACAGTTCAAAGTCTCTTGTTGATGAATGTGCTCCTTCCTATGAAGTAAAAGTGTGATTAAGATAATTAAATGACCCAGATATATCAATCAAATGGAGAGCTTCCCATTGTTGCCTACCTTCAGCAAAGTTTTAATCCATCTCTTAGACAAGAATGTGGAAAAATGGACAGGAGTTCATCTCTAATGTGGGACATGTCCTACATCTATCTGGTGACCTCTAAAACCCTAGAAACACAATGTCAGTATCACCTAAGAAGATTGTACTAATTGTAGGATACCAATGAAATTCTTGTACAGACGACAAGTTAACGATCATTGCCATAGTACATATCAAGATGCTGATATTGCATAATGAGATATCTGTAAAACTGACTCTGCCCAGTGTCAATGATTTTTGTTTTGATACATCTAGACACTGCTGACTAAGAATGTGGTTTCCATAAGCTTTCTGTATGTATGTTCTCTGAGGATACACATGATGCAATTGCATTGGTGTAGTGTCACAGTTTATGAAAATTAGAATCCTATACAAACTTCAATCCCTATACCATTCTACAGAATCACCCTGGGCATACAATCTATGGCAAGCATTGTTTAAGTTAGGGATTGTAAACATTGGAGACATGTACTAGGAAGGTGATCTCGGAGCGCTCTTGTAGTAAGGTGAATGGGAATTGGAATAGCAGTGGTCTCTGTGAATGAACCTAATGCAAAAACTGTCTTCTAGTTTAAACACTATGTTTAAACAGTTTTCTCTTATTGATGCTCCCAAAACATTTCTTTGCTTTTCTGGACAGGACAAGAATTCAGGGACACCTCACTTAACCAGGGAAGAAAAGGTTTCAGACTCTCTTGAAATATTAATGATAGGTCCATATCTTTCACCATGCACAAAATGTAAGTCCAAAGTTATCAAAGACTTCACATAAAACCAATAAAATTGAAACTCCTAGAAGAGGAAGTACGGATACTTTGAACTAATTGGTAAAGTAGAATACTTCCTGAAGATGACACCGTTAGTACAGTTATTGAAATATACAATTAATAAATTGTGTATTTCATTAAATATACATGAAAACTTCTGTAAGGTAAAGTACACAGTCAACAAGACAAAATGGTAGCCCATAGCATGACAAAATATATTCACCAAACTCACATCTGACAGAGGGATGATTTCCAAGATATGCAAAGAAATCAAGAATCTAGTCATGAAAAAACACCAAATAATCCAATCAATTCTCTTTTTTAGTTGTATCTGGTGTGGCTTTGTACCAAGGTGATTGTATATGTGTAAAAAGAGTTTGGCGCTGAACCTTCACATTTATAACAAAAATATTTGAGGAGTATTGGTATTAATTCTTCCTTGAATAATGGTAGAATTCTGCCCTGAATCCAGCTGTCCCTTGGTTCTTTTTAGAATGTAGAATTTTATGACTGCTTCTGTTTCATTATTGATTGTAGGTCTATGTAAATTTTTATATGTTCTTGAGTTAATTTTGTTATGTGATACCGGTTGTGAAAATTGTCCAATTTTGTGGAGTACAGGTTTCAAAATTTGTCCTGAGTATCCTCTGGATTGCCTCAGTGTGCATTGTTATGTCCTCCCCTTAGGATTCTTATTTGTTACCTTTCATATTATTTCTCTGCCTTTTGCTTAGATTGGAAAAAGATGGTCTATCTTGATTGTCCCGCGCTACCATCTCGCCAGCAAGAACGACGCAGGACACTCAGATCCTTCTGCAGTAAAGCTTTAATACATCTTGAGAGATAGATGATCAGCTTCAGAAAGGGAGACCCCAAGCTAAGAAACCCAGCCCCTTATATAAGCCTTAGAGCTCCGAGTGAGACGTATAGAGCCGGGATTGGTGGTTTGCTCATCACCCCAGATGACGGGTGAGGCACAGCTTAAACGGTAAACTCCAACTGACAGCAGATGTCAGCGCCATCTTCTAATGGCGATAGCGATAGTGAGGGCGGCTCCTCACATCTCCCCCTATTCATTTATTTTTGAAGCCATAGGACACCCACAACTTTGGAGTGGAGATAGAGGTCAAATCCCCATGTGCAAATTTGTAACATGTACAAAGCTCCTCTCCAGGGTCTTATCCCCAGAGGGAGCCCTGACCAGTCCCAATGTCGTTTTTCTGGGGAAGGAGATCATGACATAGAACCTTCATGCAAGATGACTTATCTCCCAGGAGAAAGTCGTTATACCGCAGACCTCTCCTGTGCAGTGCTTAGCCTTGCAACTCCTTGGGCTGCTGAAGCCTACCCACTCTATCCCGTGCAATGAGACTAGCCTCGTGGGGTGCAAGAGCCGGGAGGCCAGCGACCTATTGCTTTAACATGGTTAACCAAATGTCAGGGAGGCTCCGTGTTCTAAGGCAGCAAGTGCTTGTGCCACCATCACTTTGTCTCTTTTGTTTGGGCTCTGAGCTTACACACCATCCAAAGCATCAACACTATTCCACAGCAGAGAACTAGGCTAAATGATCCCACCCCCACCCATTCCTTAAAATAAGAAAATGCAGATGAAATCCAGGAGGAGAGGCCTTCCATCAGAGAAAGATCCAGACGCGTCGAATTCACTTGCAGGATCGCCACTCTCAACTCACGGAGTGTCTGCTCAAACTCAAAAGTCCAATTCTGTAATAAATGTTGAGACAGAGCTTTTGACAGGTTAGCTGCTCTTGTAAAATTCTCATATTGTACTGAAGTGACACAAAGGCCAGGCAACTTTTGTTCACATCCCAATTGGGCCATCTGCCACAATATATCCAATTGTTCCTGAACCAAATTAATCTGTTGGTTTACCAACATCAGGCCTCCTTGTATCTGAGAATTGGCAGTGGCCTGTTTATCTAGGGCCATGGTCACAGTGGCCGATAGTTCATTAATGGTTTGAGTTGTCTGCACAGTGGCGGAAAGTGCAAGGGCCGAGGCGGTAACCGAAGCAGTAACCGCGGCGGCGGCTATCAGGCCCACAATAATAGCAGAGATCCCAAAAATCTCGCTTTTCCCTAAACAAACTCAAACTACTTGGCACCTCAACAGAAACTGGAACAAATCGAGGCATGTGCATTACCAAAGCAAAAGGGTGCTTAATAGCATCCCAGCATAATGCATAAAAACAATTCTAAGCAGAGCAATTTATTTCTTTCTGATTCTTACCTAAGGTATCATTACTCACAACCCAAATAAAGGGCAGCCAAACACAAATTGGAGCAGCTGAATAATTAGTTCTCTTAAAAGGGGTATACTTAACATTGGAGGAGGACCAATCAGATGATCCAGAGCTCTGTCCCTCACTCAGACTGTTGCTTAATGCCCCTTTCCAATCAAAAGTAATCTGTCCCTTCTCACTATATCCTCCAGCAATCATTGCCATAGGAGAAAGATCAGTACAGCTTCCATTAATTCAAAAGGATTAGCATTAGATCTTTCTGGATCCATATGAATGAAATTATCCTTTAATGAAGAAATCACAGTAAAGCACAAGCTTCCTACCAATGACAAGGTTCTCTCATCCTGAAAACTCTGTATCTGAGGATCTAAAGGCAAAAAGGCAAGCCCCAACTCTCTATTAGTTGTGAAAAATCTAGGGAACTCCTGGGCATTATGCATCACTGGCATCGGTAGGGGGAAGGTAGACATGATGGCCCACCGTAACTCTCCCATCATACTAGGAACCATCATCCCGAGTAGGAGAGTCTTCATCACCCACTTGGCCTCCATCCTTCTTATTCTGGAGTTGTGAAGGAGCACTTCGAGTGAGTCTTTCAGGGATCCACAGGGGGTTTTCTTCCTCCTGTGGAAAAACACACACAGCTCCCCTGGATCTTATTAGAATAGGATCCGGGCCTTTCCATTCATTAGTTAGCACATCTTTCCATTTTACAAATTCTTTTGGCCTATCAGGCTCTAAACTGTGGCGATTGGCCGCAGTGTGGCCTTGGGCATCAGAGTTCAAGAAATTAAGGGTAAAAAGTGCCATGGACACAGCAACTCTTGGTACCGAGGGTAGAACATCCTCAACACTCCCCTTTTGTTTAATCAGATATGATGTGAGTGTACGATGGGCACGTTCCACAATGCCCTGTCCTTGAGGGTTATAAGGTAGGCCAGTTAGATGGGTAACATCCATTTGCCGACAAAACTGTCGGAATTTTTGAGAGGTATATGCTGGTCCATTGTCTGTTTTTAAAATTCTGGGTTTTCCCCAAGCACTCCAGGCCTCAAGGCAATGTTGAATCACATATGAGGCCTTTTCCCCTGTTAGGGGTGTGGCAAACATTATGCCAGAACAGGTGTCAACAGAAACATGAACATATTGAAGCCTTCCAAAAGAGGGAATATGAGTAACATCCATCTGCCACATCTGCAATGGTCTAATGCCACGTGGGGAGCAGGTAAGAATTCGCAGCAATTCTGGCATTGAGTAACAATTTCCCTAGCCTCTTTCCTGGATAGAGCAAAACCACATAGAGGAATCTGATACAATATTGAGGGGTCCTGGAAAAGCCTCAAGAACCTCCAGTACTATCAGACATTCTACAACTTGAGGTGAAGTTTCATTATATTGTTTAGATATAACCCTATCCTTGACCACATAAGCTCCCATACCAGTTTTTGATCCATCAGTGTACACCACAGTCCCATCTGGGAGTGGGTCTTTAGCTATCACTTGTGGAAACACTATAGCCTGGTTTAGGGCAAACTGTAAAATTGAATGTTTTGGAAAATGATTATCAATTTGTCCTGAAAAGGAAGTAACTAAAACTGCCCAATCACTAGATGTGGCTGCCAAGGTCTGAACTTGTGCAGCAGTATAAGGCACAATCAAGGAATCAGGATCCCTGCCAAAATGCGTAACAGCTGCTTTTATTCCGCGAAGCGCGAGCTGTGCAACAGCATCAGGGTACCAGTCAATAATCTTAGCAGGGGAAGCATTTGGATGAATCCAAAGTAATGGTCCATGTTGCCACAGGACTGCAGTTGGCAATTGAGCTGTCTTAAAACCACACAGATTAAAAGGTAGTGACTCCTCAATACGTTGTAATTGTGCTTCCTGTAAGGCCTCTTCCACCATCTGTAAGGCTCGGTGGGCAGCAGGGGTAAATTTTCTGGGTGAGGAGATATGAGGCTCACCCTCCAGGAGATCAAAGAGGGGTTTTAGATCTGCAGATGGAATTTTTAAAAAGGGCCTCAACCAATTTATATCTCCCAGAAGTTTCTGAAAATCATTTAATGTTTGTAAGTGGTCTTTGCGAATTTCTATTTTCTGAGGAACTATATTTTTGGGAGTAATCATTGAGCCCAAAAAGAGGCCTGTATCTGCAATTTGAACCTTTTCTGAGGCAATCTCTAATCCCCACTGTTTTAATTCAGCCACCAGCATGGAAAAAGCCTTTTGTAAAACATCTAACTCTTTGTGACAAATAAGAATATCGTCCATATAATGGATCATGATTAAGGATGTAAATTGCTTCCTAATTGGCTCCAAAGCCTCCTGCACATACAGCTGACATATTGTTGGGCTACTGGACATGCCTTGTGGCAGAACCTTCCACTGAAATCTCTTGTCTGGTTCCATATGATTAAGAGAAGGGATAGTGAAGGCAAACCTTGGTCTATCCCGTGGGTAAAGTGGAATAGAGAAGAAACAATCCTTAATATCTATAATAATAAGCTTCCAATCTTGAGGAAGTGCAGAAAGCAAAGGAAGTCCTCTTTGAACAGGGCCAAAAAGATGCATCTGATTGTTAATGGCCCGCAGGTCATGGAGTAATCTCCACTTCCCAGATTTCTTCTTAATAACAAAAATTGGTGTATTCCATGGGGAGGTAGAAGGCTCTAGATGTCCCAGCCGTTCCTGTTCTTGCACTAATCTTGTGACAGCCTCTAATTTTTCAGAGGATAGAGGCCATTGAGAGACCCATAACGGCTCCTCTGTTTTCCACGGTATGGGTCGTGAAGCCTCAACGGCCCCTAAATAAAACCCAGTCCTTTTCTACCCCGATTTCCATGTTGCGTAATGGGTTTTATTCTGCCTTGTTCTTGGCTACCCAAGCCTCTACCCTTTGTATACCCCATCTTTGCCATAATGGCTGATGCCTGGGGGGAGTATTCATTAGTTAGGGTCATGCCCATGGCTTGTAACACATCCCGCCCCATAAATTTACAGGGAGTGGCAACACATAGGGGGTAAAACATCCTTGTTTGCCCTCAGCGTTCCGCCAGGTTAAGGCTGAGGCACTGATGGCAGGAGAGGACTGGTATCCAAGACCTTGTAGAGAATGAGATGAAACAACAGTGGGCCAAGACTTCGGCCACCAATGGAGTGAAATAATGCTTTTGTCTGCTCCCATATCCATTATCCCTTCAAATTCTTTTCCATTAATTAACAATTTTATTGTAGGTCTCTCATTTAGGGGTATAGCCAGATAGGCTGAATCACTTCCAGAAGATCCCATAGCCCTTTTTTGTAAAGTGTAGGTTTCTCCATCCCCGAGGGAGGGCAGCAACACCAGTTGTGCAATTCTATCTCCCTGCTTTATAGAAAATACACCCCGAGGGCTAGAACAGAGAACTTGAATCTCCTCTTTATGATACGGGTCAACAATCCCAGGATATATAATGAGTCCCTGTAAAGTTAAGGAGCCACGGCCCAGAATAAGCCCAATGGTGGCAGGGGGCAAAGGTCCAGGGGAATGGACTGGGACCGGTTGAACATTCATTTGGGGCATGAGTAAGAAGTCGGAGGCGGCACGCAAGTCCATTCCGGGGGTTCCTCAGAAGCCTCTACTTCCTCTTGATTGCTTTTCTGAAATCGGTTCCCATATTTCTGAGGGCCCTGGGACCATGGGCCCCGTGACCCGTTTTTTGATTGGGGTACCTTGGGTTCTTCAATAGGGGGCAGAAGCCTCCCTTTCATATCCTGGACTGACCTGCATTCACTAGCCCTATGATAACCTTTACCACAACGATGGCAAAGCTCCAGTTCTCTTGTTCTTTCAGGGGATTGACAATCTTTCTTAAGGTGCCCCATTTTCCCACAATTAAAACAAGCTTTTCGACTAGATAAATCTCTATGCCTGTGCGTTTGTAAAATGGTGGCAGCTAGTCCTGCATTGGTTAGGGGTCCCCCAGCTCCCTGCACACTCTGAGCCAATCTTGTAAACCTTTGCTTTTGCGAGGGGCGATAGCCGCTCGACATTCCTGGGTTGCTTGTTCATAGACAAGTTGCTCAATCAGGGGCATAGCTTGTTCTGAATCACCAAAGATGCGACCGGCGGCCTCGGTCATTCTGGCCACAAAGTCTGAAAATGGCTCTTGGGGTCCTTGGACAATCTTTGTAAGGTGTCCACTGGATTCTCCCCTTTTTGTGAGGGCCTTCCATGCTTTAATAGCGGCGGCCGACACCTGACCATAGACGCCCCAGATGTAGTTGGTTTGATTAAGGGCATGTTGACCCTGACCTGTCAGCATTTCAAATGTCCACTGCCTCTGATTCTCATCTTCAGCTGTGGCATTAACTCTAGCTTGCGCCTGGGCTGCATCATACCAGAGAGCCTTCCATTCCATGTATTGTCCCATGTTGGGAAGCACTGCTTTCACTGTCGTCTGCCAGTCAGTGGGAGTCATGGCAAAATTAGCAAGCCTTTCCACCTGTATTGTGGTAAAGTTAGCATTGACCCCGTAATTACGAACGGATTCGGCCAATTCTTTGATTTGATTGTAATCTACGGGAGTATGTACTCTTCCGCCTTCCGCATTCTTGAATACTGGAAAAGCCATTTGTATTTTTCTCCGTTCCTCTAAAGGTAAAAAGGAGTCAGTACCAGTATTCAGCCGAAGCTCATATTGCGGAGGCGCCGAGGGGCGTGAGCCCGCCGGATTAATAGGCGGTGGCCTCACATTCATTTTTGTTTTCAGCGGCCGGTGTCTATCAGGGTGATATCTTTCTTCCTCATACCCTGCCACCTCCTCCTCTAGACCACCTTCTTCGCTAGAATCCAGAGTGTCAGAATCGGAATTATCTAGCTCCAAGGCTTCTAGCTCCCGTAGGGTATAGGCTAGATTCTGGCTTTTTCTTTTTCTTAGATTTGTTAGGGGGTGAATGATCACTCCCTTCTTTCTCTCCCCCTTTCTTAACTTCTTGGGAAGGGCCTTTTTTCTTAGACATGTCTTTCCTTTTGCGAGCTCCCATTCTCTCACTCCGTTCAGTTTCTGACATGCTATCCTGAACTTCCTCTAAGGTTCCCTGACTTTCTATTATAGCAGGGTGACAGGCCTCATCCTCCAAGCAGTTTTTAACTAGCTTCCAAATGGCTTTGGTACCTAAGCGGAGATCTCCTTCTGCATGCTTCCTGTCTAGTTCTTTACCTAGCTTGTTCCATGAGGCCACAGTGAGGGACCCGGAACAAGCATACCATGGTGCCACTCTATCTACCTCCTTCACAAAATTTTGAAGTGTTCGTGGTGCAATTTTGAGATCTCTTTGTTTTAGCACAGTCTGTAGGGCAGTAACCACTGACTGTGACAACCCCATCGCGCTAGCGGCTTATCTAAAAAACGGCACTTGACTCCTTTACCAGACTGACAGCACCGTTCTGTCAGCACCAGCCACGATGAAGAAGGACAAACAGGACTAGCACCAAAGCCTCCACTGACCCGTCACACGGTGATGACAAACTAAGGCCAAAGTCGAGAAAAGGGGTGTTCAGGATAAAGCATACCTCTCTGAACTTACGTCCCTGCAGTTCTGAATCTGCCCCGTCTTCCGAGGGGTCTCCCGCGGCGCAGGCGATGTTGAAGAGTTCCCGGGTTTCGGCACCAGATGTCCCGCGCTACCGTCTCGCCAGCAAGAACGACGCAGGACACTCGGATCCTTCTGCAGTAAAGCTTTAATACATCTTGAGAGATAGATGATCAGCTTCTGAAAGGGAGACCCCAAGCTAAGAAACCCAGCCCCTTATATAAGCCTAGGAGCTCCGAGTGAGACGTGTAGAGCCAGGATTGGTGGTTTGCTCACCACCCCAGATGACGGGTGAGGCACAGCTTAAACGGTAAACTCCAACTGACAGCAGATGTCAGCGCCATCTTCTAATGGCGATAGCGATAGTGAGGGCGGCTCCTCACACTTGATTATTGTATTTAAGATCCCACTCTTTATTTCATTGATTCTTGGTATTGTTTCTTTTCTTTCTGTTTTTATGTTTTCAACCTCCAATTTGATTATTTGCTAACACCTAATGCTCCTAGGTGTGTTTGTTTCATTTTATTCTAGAGATTTCAGGTATCATGCTATGTCATTAGTGTGGGAGTTATCTAGATTATTTATGTACACAGATAATGCTATGTGCTTTATTATTAGGTCTGCTTTCAAAGTATACCATTAGTTGGGCTATGTAGTGTATTAATATTCATTGAATTCTAGGAACTCTTAATGTCTTTTTTATTTCTTCCCTGACCAATGTGTGATACAACTGAGGCTTGATCAACTTTAATGGCTTTTTAGGCTTTCTGCCAATTATGTTTAAAATCTCACTCTAAACCATCATGATCACATAACATAAAGGGCTTTCTCCAGTTCATAGAGCTAAAGTCTGACATAATGGTACAATCACATTTCAGATAATGTTTCCTCAAGCAAAAATATGCTTCTTAGTAATACTAGGCAGTAGACTGGATCTCTGAATTATGGTAGGTATCTTAGGCAGTGAATATGTAGCATCATAGAAAAGAAAATAATATTTTTCTCATGGTGAAAATTATCAGAACCAAGGCCTTTCTTCCTATTGTCAACTGGTGTTCAATTTCTCTGAAATGAAACATGAATACTGTGAATTACCAGAAAAGCATGCAACTTTACTTACCTGAATCACAATTAATTTGGGATCAGTCTTTTCAATTTCGCAGGACCATTGATTTATTGAATTATTCTTATCCAGGATGACGTCATTGTTTAGGGTTGTAGCAGCGATGCCGGTTGTCAAGAGCACGATGGACGCTGGGAGATGTAGTCTTGAAGACGCCACCATTTCCAGCCACAGCAAGCACAAAAACTCCATCCAGCTGAGCATGGGGGTCGAGGTGGGCACCTCACTGCTCCTCCTCTACATCCTTGCCTGTGTTGCACTCCACTATGACGAGCACAATTCGCAGCAGCATGAGGGGTCCTGTGCCATTGCTGCCACAGCAGCCATGGGGGGCGTCGCCAGGGATGATGTCACAGTGTGCGATGGGTGGCACTGCTGGGATAGGCGCTGCCTAGGTCCAATCCTGCAGTGCTGTGGCAACTTCAAAACTGCGGAGTTGTGGTTGCCCATGGTGATGACGTCCTCCAGACAGGGTTCATCAAGCAAGGTCCTCGGACCCTGTGACTTTTAAATTATTGGATTTTTATTTTTTTTATTTTTTTTTATTTTTTATCATTTTTTATTTTAATTTTAAATAGCTTGTTTTACATGTCAATCCCAGTTCCCTCTCCCTCCCCTCCTCCCGCACTCCCCTTCCCCCCCCTCCCTCCCACCCTATTGCCAAATCCTTCCACATAGGGGATATCTAGAGTCTGTCATTTTACTCTTGGTAGGGTCAAGGCACTCCCCTAAGAGTCCAGGCTGAGAGAGCATCTCTCTTTGTGCTATAGGCACATGAAGACAGTTTGTATACCAGGGATAGACACTGATCCACAGCTCAGGGCCCCATAGGTTGCGCAGGCCTTCTCACTGACACTCACATTTGGGCAGTCCAGATCAGTCCCATGCTGGCCTCTCCACTGTCGGTCTGGGGTCCAAGAGCACTCCCCTGTTCAGATCAGCTGTCTCTGCTGGTTTTGCCAGCCCATTCTTTGCCAATTTGCTCATCACTCCTCTCTCTCTGTCACTGGGTTCCTTGGGTTCAGTTCAGTGCTTAGTTGTGTGTTTGCCTCTGCTTCCATCAGTCACAGGATGAAGGCTCCCGGATGGTTATAGACATCAACTTCATTATCAGGAATGGACATTCGAGGTGGTCCCTCCACTATTGCTTAGCTTGCCAATTGATGTTATACCTTTAGATCACTCGAGGTCACTCTGGTGCCTGATCTGTCTTCGATCCTATGATTCCCTCTTCCCCCTATTCTACACCCACCCCCTCAACTTCCTGTTCCCCCATGACCAACTCCCTTATACTTTACCCCCTCTATTCTTCCCAGGTCCCACTCCCCCCCACCCCTCGCCGTGTTCCCCATCCATTCAGAGGATCTTGTCTCCATCCTCTTCTCTTGGGTACTATGCATATATGCATATCTTTTAGGTTCTTTCCTGTTTCCCAGACTCTCTATCTGTGGAAGTGCAGACTGGCACTATCCTGATCCATATCTAGAATCCATATATGAGTGAGTACATACCATGTTTGTCTTTTTGCGACTGGGTTACCTCACTCAGGATGGTTTCTTCCAGTGCTATCCATTTCCCTGCGAATTTCAAGATTCCATTGTTTTTTTCTGCTAAGTAATACTCCATTGTGTAAATGTACCACATTTTCTCTATCCACTCTTCAGTTGAGGGGCATCTAGGTTGCTTCCAGGTTCTGGCTATTACAAACAATGCTGCTATGAACATAGTGGAGCAGATGCCCTTGTTGTATGAACCTGCCTCATTTGGATAAATGCCTAAGAGTGGAGTTGCTGGGTCTAGTAGTAGATTAATTCCCATTTTCCTGAGGAATCTCCATACTGATTTCCAAAGAGGCTGCATGAGTCGGCATTCCCACCAGCAGTGGAGGAGTGTTCCTCTCTCTCCACATCCTCTCCAGCATAAATTGTCTTCGGTGTTTTTGATTCTAGCCATTCTGACAGGAGTAAGATGGTATCTCAGAGTTGTTTTGATTTGCATTTCCCTGATGGCTAAGGATGTTGAGCACTTTCTTAAGTGTCTCTTGGCCATTTTAGCCTCCTCTACTGAGAATTCTCTATTTAGCTCTGTACCCCACCTTTCAAGTGGATCCTTTGGTGTTTTGGAGACTTGTTTCTTGAGTTCTTTGTAAATTTTGGAGATTAGCCCTCTGTCAGATGTAGGGTTAGTGAATATCTTTTCCCATTCTGTGGCCTGCCTTTTTGTCTTTTTGACTGTGTCCTTTGCCTTACAGAAGCTTTTTAGTTTCAGATGGTCCCATTTGTTAATTGTCGATCTCAGTGCCTGTGCCACTGGTGTTATGTGTAGGAAGTGGTCTCCTGTACCAACTCGTTGAAGAGTATCTCCCACTTTCTCTTCTAAAAGTTTCAGTGTGGCTGGTTGTATGTTGAGATCTTTTATCCATTTGGACTTAAGTTTTGTACAAGGCGATAAACATGGATCTATCTGCAGTCTTCTGCATACCAGTACCCAGTTATTCCAGCATCATTTGTTGAATTGCTTTCTTTTTTCCACTGTACAGTTTTAGCTTCTTTGTCAAAAATCAGGTGTTCATAGGTGTGTGGGTTAAAATTAGGGCTTTCGATTCGGTTCCATTGGTCTACCTGCCTATTTTTGTGCCAATACCAAGCTGTTTTCAGGACTATAGCTCTATAATAGAGCTTGAAGTCAGGTGTGGTGATGCCTCCTGAAGTTCCTTTATTGTATAGGGATGTTTTGGCTATCCTGGGCCTTTTGTTTTTCCATATAAAGTTGATTAATGTTCTTTCCAGGTCCTTGAAGAATTGTGATGGAATTTTGATAGGGATTGCATTGAATCTATAGACTGCTTTTGTCAAGATTGCCATTTTTATTATGTTGATCCTACCAATCCAAGAGCATGGAAGATCTTTCCATTTTCTGGCATCTTCTTTGATTTCCTTCTTCAAAGACAAAAAGTTCTTGATATACAGGTCTTTCACTTCTTTTTTGAAAGGGAAAAATAACCATTAGAAAAGTTCCTATCAGCCTGAAACGGCCACCTCCTGTAACTAGGCAAGGCTCCCAGTGGAGGGACAGGGACACCAACCCTGCCACAAACCCTTCATCCTGCAACTTGCCCTGTTTAAAAAATGTGCTTGGGGTAAACTGTGGCCAGCTGAAGACCCATAATCTGAGAGGGATCAGGGCCAGGACCCAGAGGCAGGATATTCCAGAGACTTATGTTAGAACCAAACACAACTGACAAAAAAGGTCAAGAAAATGATTCCTAATGATTCTGCTATACTCATAGATTGGTGTCTAGCCCAGCTGTTATGAGAGAGGCTTCATCTAGCAACTGATGGAAACAGATGCAGAGACCCACAGCCAAATGGTAGGCAGAGCTTGGGAAATCATGCGGAAGGGGGTTGGGGATGGAGAAGGATTGTAGGAGCCAGTAGGGTCAAGGGCACCACAAGAAAACCCACAGAATCAACTAAACTGGGCTCATAGGGGCTCACAGAGACTGAACCCACAATCAGGGAGCTTGAACGGGACCTACTTAAGCCCTCTGCATATATGTTAAATCATGTAACTCGGTCTTCTTGTGAGACTTCTGTTGGGAGCGATCATCGTTATTTAGAACCTCTTGTAAATACCTTCAAGAACTTGGGCTCACAGGAAATAGCCGATGGCAAGAAGGAAACATTCACAATTAGATCACTTAACCCCTTCCTCTGCGGCCCTTTAACCTTGCCCACACCCATTACCTGCTCACCTTCAGTGGCCTGGTTACTAGGTAACGACCCCTCCCTCACTGTTCTGCATTCTTCTGCCCCTCTCTCATTTCCCCTATTTAAGCCTGTACAGAATTCTCATTAAATGCAGCTTGATCGGAAGGTCTGTCTTGCTGTCTGTCTCTCTCGTGTCTCTTGTCTCATTCATTCCAGGTTCCCGTGGGCCACATAGGTTGCCCAAACCTCCTCACTGAATCTAACATTTAGGGGGTCTAGATCAGTCCCATGCTGGCCTCACAGCTGTTGGTCTGGTGTCCAAGAGCTCTCCCCTGTTTGGATCAGCTGTGTCTGCTGCTTTTGCCAGCCCATTCTTTGCCAATTTGCTCAGTGTGCCTCTCTCTCTCTGTCACTGGGTTCTATGGGTTCAGGTCAGTGTTTAACTGTGGGTGTTTGCCTCTGCTTCCATTACTCAGTGGATGAAGGCTCCAGAATGGTTATAGACATCAAGTTCATTATTAGGAATTGGCATTCAAGTTCATTATCAGGAATGGGCTTTCGAGGTGGTCTCTCCATTATTGCTTAGCTTGCAAATTGGTGTCATCCATGGTGCTCAGTCCTTTCCCTAGCTAGTGGCCAACGTCACAGAGGCCAGAAATTATGACACTGATGAGGCCTCTAGCGTGGGGCATGGGACAACCTGCTCTGTGGGCTGAGAGTTCTAGTGGGAAACAACAGTGGCAGCTGAGGCAGAAACCTAGAATGCCAGTAGACTACCTGGGCTTGTAGAGATAAGTTGCATGCCAGGAATGTGCGGGGCTGATGGTGGCCCTGCCAGCAGCATTCACTGCCAGGGCCTGAGTCTGTGGGTCTCACAGCAGGTGTCCTCAAGGATGAGCGGCAGGCCCCGACCAGGCAGAGACAGAGGAACACCACATAGGAAACGGAAGACCTATGTTTCCTCCGTGTTCTTTTGACCCGGCCAGGCTGAGTGTGACCCCTTGGATCTTTGGTCCAGAATTGCTTGCTTTTCTGGGCAGCCTGGAGCAGGTGGCTCCCATTGGTGGTGGCCAGCCTACACGAGTGGATGGGGCAGGAGATATAGGAAGTGGCCTATGCTGAGTCTGCATGAGAAATTCGCAAAAAATCTGTGTCTGCTTCTCTGAGTGTCCTAGTCCAGAAGTGCATGGCACTCGTGGCTAACTTCTCTGTGTCTGCATGGCCAGGCAGAGTCGTAGGGCACTAGTTCCTTCATCAGAAATGTCACGATGCTTGTGTGTGCCCGATGCTTGTAGGTGCTTTTAGTGTTTATTTTTCTTCCCTGTCAAAAGGGGCACTGCCATGGATAGAGTTTTATTTCAGGCACATCGGTGTGGTAGTGAGGCTGCAGTGCACAGGAGAATTATAACGATACATGAAGC
>NW_024433478.1:0-8284 GCF_017639785.1 Mesocricetus auratus | reverse complement strand
ATCCCCATTGCTTGACAAGAACAAGAGGAGTGAATTTTGGTTTTGAAAATGAAAGTCCAGGCTGGATTACTCCAGCTTTGACATAAAAACACCTGGTGAAGACAGCAAAGTTTAGTGATTCAGCTGAGAAGTTCAGTAGCCATCACTCAACTTCACACATTTATGGAATAGTTGTTCTGGGTATGTGTATCTCCAGAGTGCACTTTTCTCAGGATATATTTCACCCTACTTGTTGACACTTGGTGAAATGTCATTTTATTCAGATGGTTTTTCATCTTGCCCTGTCTTCAAAGAAGTTATCAAGTTAATCATTTGGCTGTGGCATATACCTTTAAATATACTAGGACCCCATGCACACTTACTTTTTATGTATGAGAGTGGATCCCAGACTAGCAGGAATGAAGATACAGATAACAAGGCAACAGGGACAAATCAAGTCTCCTGGGCTGATACCAGTGACATATAAGATGGCGATGCCCTCTGTTTATGGACAGGACAAGCAAAGTGATGGGGAGGTTGGGGACAGCTCTGTGAAGTAAATTTTGAGTTTCAGGAACATTTTGCATTGATTTTCCTTTTGTGTTTAAAACCCAGTAATTATGTGATTTTTTTCAGATGTGTCACTGCTATTAAGGTTAAATACAGCAGAGGTGTGGGGTTTTATTCTCTGTTAGTACCCTGTTTCTACCAAATACTGAATCTTCTCTCTAATCATACCTCAGTTCTTCATCATTTAATGAATATGAACACAGGCAATATAACTCATCTTAGATGTCTACAACTTACTTCCTGGTCTTTCTGCAGAAATAGGAAGTCATAGGAGTTGAAATTGACACTGAGTGACCCTTCATCTGTCCTTCTCATTAAAAACCCTTTCCCTCTCTATCGCTCTCTGCTTTATTCTGCTGTGACAGGGTCTCTCACAGAACCTGATGCTAGCTGTTTGTATTTTATTGGCTAAGCACATGGCCAGGGATACTCAGTAATCTTCCTGTTTCTCCTTCCTGCCCATGCTCCTCCATTGTATTGTTTAGCCCAAGTATAACTATTTTCATAAGAAGCCTCTGTCTCTCTTACCCATGCAGGTAGAGTCAGTGGGACCTTGTGTGTCCTGCCATTGTTCATGGCAGTTTTCCTTCCTTGCTGCCCAGCCTAGTGGCTTAGTTGTTTTTGCTCATAACCCATCAGTCCTCAAGTGGGGAGAGAATGCTTAAGGGAGAGATTCTGTGCAATTCATAATGAGTCCTTGATCAGACGATGTAGTTTCACTAATGTAAGATTGGCAACTATTTTTAATTTAAAGATTAAAAATTAAATTACATGTATATGTGTGTCTCTGTGTGAGTATGTGCAGGTGTCCACAGAGGCCAGAGGTATCAGATCTTCCTGGAGCTGGGTTTACAGGTGGTTATGAACCATCTGAAGTGGGTAATGGGCCCATAGCTCAGATCCTTTGCAGGAGCAGTATTCCCTGCAGCAGTACCACTGAGCCACCTCTCCAGCCTAGAACTGATAACTTTCTTTTGTAAATGACTAGTAGCCAGTGATATAGAAATAAATAGACTGACAAAGTAAAACCAAAATCCAACCCCCAAATCACCAATATAACGAGATAGAAAAGAGTCTGTAAGTTGCATGGATTTTGCAAATCTCCACTTTCACGGGTGTTTTTCCCTGAGGAAACCCATTGAACGGGGAATCATATGCTGATCTCAGATTAGACTTCATGGCTCCTAAGAGTATAGGTTCCTTCCCTCTCTTGATTTGCTGTTGTGGGATTATTTATTCCTTGTATTTTCTTGGTGTGGTTAACTTCTTTAAGTGCAAGTTTTCCTTCTAGTACCTTGTATAGAGCTAAATTTGTAGACAGATGCTACTTAAATTTTTTTATGGAATGTTTTTCTTTTTCTGTATACTGCAATTGAAGTTTTGTTTGGTATAATAGTCTGGGCTGGCATTTGTGGTCTCTCGGAGTTTGTAGAACATCTATCCAGGTCCTGCAGAGATGGCTCTGAGGTTAACAGCACTGACTGCTCTTCCAGAGGTCCTGAGTTCAATTCCCAGCAACCACATGGTGGCTCACAACCATCTGTAATGAGATCTGGTGCCCCCTTCTGGCCTGCAGGCATACACACAGACAGAACACTGTATAAATAATAAATCAATATTACATTTCTGGTGTCTATGTGTTTGGGTTTGGGATGATTGAGGTGATTCAAGACATTGATATTTGAGCTTGTCTCTGTTGGTTATGTGTTCCATTCCTTTTATTTTTGTTGGTTTCTATGGATCTTAGGAACACATGATGGCTATGATAGGATGCTTCTGCAGTTTAGTTGGTGGTAAAGGAAAAAACAGGATTCAAGAAAGAGCTAAGAGAGTCCTGTTCATACCTAGAGGTGGACTTCATTGGGAGTTGGAGACAAAAGAAGAGTAGATCTTGCAAGTTTGTTGCAGTAAGGCATAGAATTATTTGGAGAGACACTTGGAATGAAGAGACTAGGGGGACTCTGGCTTGTAACAAAGTTGAAGTCTCCAGTGTGTGAAGTTGAAGTGGGAACAGGATCTGTGTTTCTTGGTATCAGGGCTGACAAATAGTAATGGAATGGCCTCTAAGGGGAACTTAGAGGGTCCACAGGAAGGAAGAAACTTGGGTCTGCTCCAAGGTTTTGCAGAATCCCTGTGGCATAGAGAAAGAGTGAGGGGACAGGCCCCTGCTACCGGGTTAGAGATGAGACTGGAAAGATTGTTATGTAGGACAAAAAGCAGAGTGAAGATTTCCTACCCAAGTCCCAGCCTGGTGTTGCCACCGGAGGTCCCAGGTATAGAGTGTTTCTAGGTTATCCGCAGCTGACACAATGGGAAGGGAGGAAGGAGAATAGCTGGAGCTGCCATGATGTTCACGGGAGTGCACTGGGACTAGAGGTGCGGTGGGAAGAGAGGCCCCTGTTAGCAGTTTGCTATGGGGTTGCGAGTGTGACTGCACAGATGCTATTAGAGGATAGGAGAGTAGAAATCTCCTACCTGAGTCCAGCTCCCGTGCGGCTACTGGGGACCCCTGATAGAATGTATTTTCTAGGTTATCAAAGCCAACACAAAAGAGTGGAAATTGGGTAGAATAGGGTGTGTGTGATAGAGAGAGAAGGTCCACAGGAAGGAGGAAAGTTGGGTTCACTGCAAGGTTGGGGGAGTCCCAAGGGGATTGAGATAGAGTAGGAGGACAGGTCCCTTCAAGCAGTCTGCTGCAGGGTTGGGGGTGAGGCTGGAGAATTGTAATGGAGGAAAGGAAATGGGCTAGAAGGGGGGGGGTAGGGCAAGCAAAGAAGATTCACAGGGAGGGGCTACTATATTAGGAAAATCAATTAGAATAATATCCAGAAACATTTGGAAATGGCTGCCACTCATATCATAGGTTCATATCACAGGTCGTGAAGATGGGTTGGTAAGGAAAGTGCTGAACCCACTTAAGGGCGCTGCAGCATATGTTTGCAATCCCAGCACCGGGGAAGTAGCAGCAGGTGGATTTCTGGTGCTCACCAGTCAGCCAAACTAGCCTGATTGTTAATTTCCAGGTCAAGTGAGAAACAAGGTGGCTTTCTCCTGAGGTTGACCTCTGACTGCTACATGGCACATACCTTCACACACATGTGCAGTGTCACACACATGAACACACACATGAGCTTGTGCATGTAAGCCATAACTCAAGTCATCCTATGTTCAAATATTCAGAGATTGTAGTACTTGCTTCATTATTAACTTGCCTTGTGATTTTGATTAAATCAAAAAAAATGCCACTGAAGGAGCCAATTTAAGGTCTACTAAGTGAAAATCCTGTTACCTGCAATGCCTCCTGAACTTCTGATGTTCTAACCTGCATTTTCCTACTTCCAGACAGCAGATGACTTCAGAGGTTTGCAGGATTATGTTACATTCCCTGATGTTAGAAAGGGCAGGTGACACAGGATGCTATTAGGTCGAAGGAAACAAACACTTGATGTTATTTTGGGATTTTACGGGGTATGTGTGTGCTCTGGGAGTGTTCATGTAAGACAGGAAGTTTATGAAATCAGTCCATTACCATTCTGTTCTAGAAGATTCTGTCACAGAGTAGGAACAGAAGATACATTATCTTATAGTGGGTAAGAGCCATAAGCCAGCAGGGACAGATTTAATAGCAATTGAGATTACAGAGACAGCCAGGAAATGACACCTTCATGCTATGTGGAAGAAGGCTGTGGAAATGAATCTGGAAAGACACTTAGAATTGGCAGTGAGAATTATCCAAGGATTATACAAGATGAGACACAAATGTTATTTCTTGAATGATCAGTCATTTTAGAGAAGGGGAATTAGTCTTTCTAATTGTAAAAACAATCTATGGCCATGCCACCCCGAACATGCCCAATCATGTCTAGTTGCAAAAGCGTGAGTGATGGTAGAATGTCATGCAAGAGCTTTGGAAAGGACAGGATGACAACTGCCATTGGGGTTTCTTGAAGTTTGGAGTCATGAACACCACAAAGTATGAGATCTGCCCTCATCACTTTATGCTTCATCAAACAGTTGTTTAGTGAGGTTCCATTTTTCCTTTTGACCACTGAATGAGTTCATTGTCAGGGAAGTTTTCTGATGAGCTTTTCTCTTACTTTTAAAAATGAAAATTTACAATAAGCAGTTAGCTAATGAAGCAGTATAAGGACAAAGCTAATTGTACGACTTATCGAGATCCCAACATGGTGCTCCCAGGAGTTCCAGCCATCAGCCATCTTATTATCATATAAAATGAAGTTCACACTGGGGATTCCAAGGGCTCTCAGAGATGTCAGGAAACAAGGCCAGAGCCTAAATATTTGTTTTTGACTAAATATTTATTTTTATCACATGATCCTTTTTCTTAAACAACACATTTGGTGCCAAACTTCTAGAAGTATGTTTTCTATACTCTAAGAGCTTATTTAATTAGTTAATGCTGATTTTATATATATGTGAGACCCAGAATTCTAATTTTATTTCTTGGATAAAGGCTTTTAAACAAGGGAGTTGATCAGTGATGCATACTCATTTGTCCAGAGAGATATTTCTGCATTTATTGCTGACCAATTAAGGATTATGAAAACCTTTCCCAAAATTTTTTAGACTGTCAGAAGCAAATTGGCCTTTGAGACTTTATTTTATGCTGTGTATCTTATTTACTAAGAATACAGTTAGTATGTTTCAATTATATATGATAATTAAAGATTATCAAGTTGGGTGGGCTATCTAGGAGGAAGCTGTGTAAACAGTATCATTAACAATTTTTTGTTAGTGTGATTTGTTCAACGGGCAGTGGATACCTTTTTAGGGGCGTCAAATTTGTTACCTCACATTCAATAAGCCTCCATTCCTAGTCGATACAGAGAGGACCAGATATTGCTGTCTTATATAGAGGGTTGTGTCAGAGAGGAGCACTGGGCATAGGGAGCCTGAGTTTCAAACAATGTCCCATTCAGTCTTCCTTCCCTGTGGTTTAGAGGGGAACCACATCTCTGTTCAGTTTTACAAATACCTTTAGAAGAGACAACTTAACACAGGCACCTGCCAGCAAGCTATGCCTAAGCTTAGATATCCACAGAGAATCCCAGTATGAATGTCTTCAATATTTCTGTTCTTAATATTGATATTCCCACTGTCATAAGATGACTCTTTAGACGGGGAATAATAATTTTATCTCAATGAATTGGATATATTTCCTCACATGATTTAATATGATAACCAAATTAGTCTTGACTTTCCTGAGTTCTTGTTGATCACCCTGACTGCCACATGAGAGGATTTCAGCTCAGGTATACTGAATTCAAATCACATGATCCTTGAATTCCAGGGTCTTATCAAGGCAGTGCCAACTACCACCAGGTGGCAGCATTGATGAATTAGATTTTTGTATTTCTCAGCTTTCCAAGAGATATAACTATTTCCCTCTGTTTCTTAAAGACTTTTACTTGGTGCAATCTTACATTTTCAATTTCATATATTTCCTATTTGGTTTGAACCACCTAATTATAGGTAACAAATAATACCTGATGTATGGAATGTCATGACCAATCTGTTACCCCTACTGTCTTATCATCTAAACCTCTTTGACAATAGTAAAACAATATTTTTAGAACTATAAACTTAAGGAAATAACTTTTTAAGGCTTAGAAAAAAAGTTCCTAAAAAGGGAAATATCCATTGATTCTTTTCTTTTTATGAGTGGCAGGTTTGTTTGTCATTTTTCCATGAGAATGTAATTGTAAAGGTATGATCGATAACTTCCTTGAATGCTAAAGTTTGTATTCGCTTTATCATATTTTTTCTTTTATCATTTTTTATTTTAATTTTAAATAGCTTGTTTTACATGTCAATCCGAGTTCCCTCTCCCTCCCCTCCTCCCGCACTCCCCTTCCCCCCCACCCTCCCCCCCTATTGCCAAATCCTTCCACCTAGGGGATATCAGGAGTCTGTCAATTCACTCTGGGTAAGGTTCAGGCACTCCCCTAAGAGTCCAGGCTGAGAGAGCATCCCTCTTTGTGCTATGGGTACACGATGATTGTTTGTATTTCAGGGATAGACACTGATCCAAAGCTCAGGGCCCCATAGGTTGCCCAGGCCTTTTCGCTGACACTCACATTTGGGGATTCCAGATCAGTCCCATGCTGGCCTCCCCGCTGTCAGTCTGGGGTCCAAGAGCTCTCCCCTGTTCAGAACAGCTGTCTCTGCTGGTTTTGCCAGCCCATTCTTTGCCAATTTGCTCATCACTCCTCTCTCTGTCACTGAGTTCCTTGGGTTCAGTTCAGTGATTAATTGTGTGTTTGCCTCTGCTTCCATTAATCACTGGATGAAGGCTCCTGGATGGTTATAGACATCAAGTTCATTACCAGGGATGGGCATTCAAGGTGGTCTCTCCACTACTGCTTAGCTTGTCAATTGGTGTTATCCCTTTAGATCACTCGAGGTCACTCTGGTGCCTGCTCTGTCTTCTAACCTATGATTCCCTCTTCCCCCTATTCTACCCCCACCCACTCAACTTCCTGTTCCACCATGACCTACTCTCTCTTCCTCTTCTCCCCCTCTCTTCTTCCCAGCTCCCACTCCCCCCTACCCCTCGCGGTGTTCCCCATCCATTCAGTGGATCTTGTCTCAATCCTCTTCTCTTGGGTACTATGCATATATGCATATCTTTTAGGTTCTTTCCTGTTTCCCAGACTCTCTATCAGTGGAAGTGCAGACTGACACTATCCTGATCTATGTCTAAAATCCATATATGAGTGAGTACATACCATGTTAGTCTTTTTGCGACTGGGTTACCTCACTCAGGATGGTTTCTTCCAGTGATATCCATTTCCCTATGAATTTCAAGATTCCATTATTTTTTCTGCTGAGTAATACTCCATTCTGTAAATGTACCACATTTTCTCTATCCACTCTTCAGTTGAGGGGCATCTAGGTTTTCCAGGTTCTGGCTATTACAAATAATGCTGCTATGAACATAGTGAAGCAGATGCCCTTGTTGTATGAATTTGCCTCATTTGGATATATGCCTAAGAGTGGAATTGCTGGGTCTTGTGGTAGATTAATTCCCATTTTCCTGAGGAATCTCCATACTGATTTCCAAAGAGGCTGTACGAGTCGGCACTCCCACCAGCAGTGGAGGAGTGTTCCCCTCTCTCCATATCCTCTCCAGCATAAATTGTCTTTGGTGTTTTTGATTTTAGCCATTCTGACAGGAGTAAGATGGTATCTCAGGGTTGTTTTGATTTGCATTTCCCTGATGGCTAAGGATGTTGAGCACTTTCTTAAGTGTCTCTTGGCCATTTTAGCCTCCTCTATTGAAAATTCTCTATTTAGTTCTGTACCCCACCTTTTAATTGGATCCTTTGGTGTTTTGGAGACTTGTTTCTTGTGTTCTTTGTAAATTTTGGAGATTAGCCCTCTGTCAGATGTAGGGTTAGTGAATATCTTTTCCCGTTCTGTGGACTGCCTTTTTGTCTTGTTGACTGTGTCCTTTGCCTTACAGAAGCTTTTTAGTTTCAGGAGGTCCCATTTGTTAATTGTCGATCTCAGTGTCTGTGCCACTGGTGTTATGTTTAGGAAGTGGTCTCCTGTACCAACTCATTGAAGAGTATCTCCCACTTTCTCTTCTAAAAGTTTCAGTGTGGCTGGATTTATGTTGAGATCTTTGATCCATTTGGACTTAAGTTTTGTACAAGGAGAGAAACATGGATCTATCTGCAGTCTTTTGCATACCAGTACCCAGTTCATCTAT
>NW_024433477.1:0-6738 GCF_017639785.1 Mesocricetus auratus | reverse complement strand
ATTTTCAGATGATATGATTGTTTACATAATTGACCCAAAAACTCCACAAGGGAAATCCTAGAGCTGATAAACACCTTCAGCAATGTGGCAGGATACAAGGTAAACTCAATAAAATCAGTGGCCCGAGTGCCTGCAGATCGCCTGGGACCTGCACAGAGCTCCCAGTCCCGGCGGGAGCCAAGCACCCCAGACTCCAGATCTTCGCTTACACCAATGAGACCAGGAAAGGAGAGGAGGCTGGGAGTCCAGGGAAGCATCAGTTCATCGGGCAACATCAGGTAAACAGGCCGGCTTCCCGGCCTGTGCTCCAGTGCCTGCAGATCGCCTGGGACCTGCACAGAGCTCCCAATCCCGGCGGGAGCCAAGCACCCCAGACTTCAGATCTTCGCTCCCACCAATGAGACCAGGAAAGGAGAGGAGGCTGGGAGTCCAGGGAAGCAGCTGTTCATCGGGCAGCATCAGGTAAACAGGCCGGCTTCCTGGCCTGTGCTCCAGTGCCTGCAGATCGCCTGGGACCTGCACAGAGCTCCCAATCCCGGCGGGAGCCAAGCACCCAGACCCCAGGTCTTCTCTCCCACCAACGAGACCAGGAAACCAGAGGACCCAGGGAGACCAGGGGAGTAGCTGTTCTGGATCAAGTACAACAGGACCCAGCAGAGGGTCCAGGGCACCAGGTAAGAGGATAAGCGCCCCAGATTCCTGTTCTTCTTCTCCACCCACGGGACCAGCATTTGGAAAAGTAATAGATTATTGGACTTGCTAGCACCCACCAAAAGGGAACTCTGTTCCTCAGACCAGGAAGGGGCTCTTTCTGCACCCACTAGAAGAAGAGATGGGAAAGAGACAATACAAAAACACAGTCAGCAACAGAAAAACAAATATGACACCGCCAGATTCTAGAGACTCCACACCAGCAAGACCCCAACATTCCAATGCAGACAAAGCAGAAGAGAACGACCTTAAAAGCACTTTCATGAAAACGATAGAGGCCCTAAAAGAGGATATTGGAAAATCCCTCAAAAAATGGAAGAAAAAACAAACCAAAAAATGCAAGAAATGGAAGAAAAAGCCAACCAAAAAATGCAAGAATTGGAAGAAAAAACAAACAAAAAAAGGCAGGAAATGGAAGAAGAAATGAAGCAAAAAATGCAAGAAATGGGAGAAAAAACAAAGCAAAAAATGCAAGAATTGGAAGAAGAATCATACCAAAAAAGGCAGGAAAGGGAAGAAGAAACAAAGCAAAAAATGCAAGAAATGGTAGAAAAATCAAAGCAAAAAATGAAAAAAATGGAAGAAGAAACAAACCACAAAAGGCAGGAAATGGAAGAAGAAACAAAGCACAAAATGCGCGAAATGGAACAAAAAGCAAACCAAAAAATGCAAGAAATGGAAGAAAGAACAAACCAAAAAATTCATAAAAGGCAACAAATGGATGAACAGATAAACAGAAAATTGCAAGAAGCAATGCAAACACTGCAAGGGTTGAAAACTGAAATAGAGTCATTAAAAAACACAATCTGAAGAAAGGCAGAAAATAGAAAAGCTGGACAAACAGTCAGGCACTACCAATACAAGCATTACCAACAGAATAGAAGAGATGGAAGAGAGAATCTCAGGTGTTGAAGATACACTAAGAGAAATGGATTTATCAACCAAAGAAAACCTTAAATCCAACAAATCCTTAACACAAAACATCCAGGAAATATGGGACACCATGAAAAGACCAAACCTAAGAATAATAGGTATAGAAGAAGGAGAAGAAATCCACCTCAAAGGGGCAGAAGGCATATTCAACAAAATCATAGAAGAAAACTTTCCCAACCTTAAGAAAGACATGCCAATGAAGGTACAAGAAGCCTACAGAACACCAAATAGAGTGGACCACAAAAAAATCCCCTCGCCACATAATAATCAAGACCCCAAACATACAGAATAAAGAAAGAATATTAAGAGCAGCTAAGGAAAAAGGTCAAGTAACATATAAAGGCAGACCTATCAGAATTACACCTGATTTCTCCATGGAAACGCTGAAAGCCAGAAGGTCCTGGATAGATATTCTACCTACACTAAGAGACCATGGATGCCAGCCCAGACTACTATACCCAGCAAAGCTCTCAATCACTATAGATGGAGAAAACAAGATATTCCATGACAAAACTAGATTCAAGCAATATGTGTCCACTAACCCAGCCCTACAGAAAATTTTGGAAGGAAAACTCCAACCCAAGGAAGCTAACTACAACCAGAAAAACATAAGCATAAGAGAATCCCTCTCTACCAACAGCCAAAAGAACAAAGGGGTGAAATTCCACACATAATTCCACCAACAACAACCATCGCAAATCGAAGAAGGATGAGCAATCATTGGTCATTAATATCCCTCAATATTAATGGCCTTAACTCACCCATAAAAAGACACAGACTAGCAGATTGGATTCGAAGACAGAACCCTTCCTTCTGCTGCATACAAGAAACACACCTCACCCTTAAAGACAGACATTACCTGAGAGTTAAAGGTTGGGAAAAATTTTTCAATCAAATGGACCCAAGAAACAAGCAGGGGTAGCAATCCTAATATCTAACAAACTAGACTTTAAAATAAAATCAATCAAAAGAGATGAAGGAGGTCATTACATACTCATCACAGGTGAAACCCACCAAGATGAAGTGTCTATCCTGAACATCTATGCCCCAAATACAAAGGCATCCACATTTGTTAAAGAAACATTATTAGAACTTAAATCTCATCTAAAGCCCCACACAGTTATAGTGGGAGATTTCAACACACCACTCTCACCACTAGACAGGAATTCCAAACAGAAACTCAACAAAGAAGCAAAAGGTCTAATAGAAGTAATGACCCAACTGGGATTAACAGATATCTATAGAACATTTCATCCACATAAAAAAGAATATACCTTCTTCTCACCACCACATGGAACCTTCTCAAAAATCGACCACATACTTGGCAACATATCAAACCTCAGCAGCTACAAAAAATTGGAATAACTCCATGCATCTTATCAGACCACCATGCTTTAAAATTAGAATTCAACAACAACACAAATTGCAGAAAACCTACAAACTCATGGAAATTGAATAATGCTCAACTGCACCATCCCTGGGTCAAAGAGGAAATAAAAAAGAAATTAAAGACTTCCTCGAATTCAATGAGAATGAAGACACAACATACGCAAACCTATGGGACACTTTGAAAGCAGTGCTACGGGGGAAGTTCATAGCGCTAAGTGCTCACATGAAGAAACAGGAGAACAGTTATAGAAGAGAATTAACATCACAGCTGAAAGCTCTAGAACACAAAGAAGCACACTACCCCAGGAGGAGTAGACGCCAGGAAATAATCAAATTGAGGGCTGAAATCAATAAAGTAGAAACCAGGAAAACAATACAAAGAATCAATGCAACGAAGAGTTGGTTCTTTGAGAAAATCAACAAGATAGACAAACCTTTGTCCAAACTTACCAAACAGCAGAGAGTGAACACGCAAATTAACAAAATCAGAAATGAAAAGGGGGACATAACAACAGACTCTGAGGAAATCCAGAGAATCATTAGGTCATACTTTGAAAACCTGTACTCCACAAAATTCGAAAATTTAAAGGAAATGGATGACTTCCTGGACAGCTATCAATTGCCAAAACTAAATCAAGAACAGATAAGCAATTTAAATAGACCTATAACCCCTATGGAAATAGAAGCTGTCATCAAAAGTCTCCCAACCAAAAAAAGCCCAGGTCCAGATGGCCTCAGTGCAGAATTCTACCAGAAATTCAAAGAACAGCTTATACCAATTCTTCTCAAAGTGTTCCACACAATAGAAGCAGAAGGGTCTTTGCCAAACTCTTTCTATGAGGCTTCAATAACCTTGATCCCCAAGCCACACAAAGATACAACTAAGAAAGAGAACTTCAGACCAATATCCCTCATGAACATTGATGCAAAAATCCTCAATAAAATACTGGCAAATCTGATCCAAGAACACATCAAAACAATCATTCACCACGATCAAGTAGGTTTCATCCCAGGGATGCAGGGATGGTTCAACATACGAAAATCCATCAACGTAATCCACCATATAAACAAGCTGAAAAACAAAAATCACATGATCATCTCACTAGATGCTGAAAAAGCCTTTGACAAAATCCAACACCCCTTTATGATAAAGGTCTTGGAGAGATCTGGGATAACAGGGACATACTTAAACATAATAAAAGCTATATACAGTAAACCACCAGCCAACATCAAACTAAATGGACAGAAACTCAACGCAATTCCTCTAAAATCAGGAACAAAACAAGGCTGTCCACTCTCTCCATACCTTTTCAACACGGGGATCAAAGGGATACAAATTGGGAAGGAAGAGGTCAAACTTTCACTGTTTGCAGACGATATGATAGTTTACATCAATGACCCAAAGAACTCTAACAGGGAACCCTTACAGCTGATTAACACCTTCAGCAAAGTGGCAGGCTACAAGATCAACTCAAGAAAATCAGTAGCCCTACTATATACAGATGATAAAAGGGCTGAAAGAGAAATCAGAGAAACATCACCCTTTACAATTGCCACGAACAACATAAAATACCTTGGGGTAATGCCAACCAAACATGTGAAAGTCCTGTATCGTAAGAACTTTGAATCTTTAAAGAAAGAAATTAAAGATGCCCTCAGAAAATTGAAAGATCTCCCATGCTCTTGGATAGGTAGGATCAATGTAGTAAAAATGGCAATCCTGCCAAAAGCAATCTACAGATTCAATGCAATCCCCATTAAAATCCCAGCACAATTCTTCACAGACCTTGAAATAACAATAATCAATTTTGTATGGAAAAACAAAAGACCCAGGATAGCCAAAACAACCCTGTTCAACAAGGCAACGTCCGGAGGCATCACCATCCCGGACTTCAAGCTCTATTATAGAGCTATAGTCCTGAAAACAGCTTGGTATTGGCACAAAAATAGACAGGTAGACCAATGGAATCGAATTGAAAATCCGGGTATTAACCCACACACGTACGAACATCTGATCTTTGACAAAGAAGCTAAAAATATACAATGGAATAAAGAAAGCATCTTCAACAAATGGTGCTGGCATAATTGGAGACTGGCATGAAGAAGAATGCAGATCGATCCATGTTTATCGCCATGCACAAAACTTAAGTCCAAATGGATCAAAGACCTCAACATAAATCCAGCCACACTGAACCTCTTAGAAGAGAAAGTGGGTGGTACCCTTGAACGAATTGGTACAGGAGACAGCTTCCTGAACATAACACCAGTAGCACAGACAGTGAGATCAACAATTAATAAATGGGACCTACTGAAACTGAGAAGCTTCTGTAAGGCAAAGGACACAGTCAGCAAGACAAAAAGGCAGCCCACAGAATGGGAAAAATATTCACTAATCCCACATCTGACAGAGGGTTGATCTCCAAAATTTACAAAGAACTCAAGAAGCAAGTCTCCAAAACACCAAAGGACCCTATTAAAAAGTGGGCTGCAGAACTAAATAGAGAGTTTTCAATAGAGGAGTCTAAAATGGCTGAGAGGCACTTGAGAAAGTGCTCAACATCCTTAGCCATCCGGGAAATGCAAATCAAAACAACTCTCAGATACCATCTCACTCCTGTCAGAATGGCTAAAATCAAAAACACCAATGACAATTTATGCTGGAGAGGATGTGGTGAAAGGGGGACACTCCTCCATTGCTGGTGGGAGTGCCAACTGGTTCAGCCACTTTGGAAATCAGTATGGAGATTCCTCAGAAAAATGGGAATAAACCTACCACAAGACCCAGCAACTCCACTCTTAGGCATATATCCAAAAGATGCCCATTCATACAACAAAGATGTCTGTTCCACTATGTTCATAGCAGCTTTATTTGTAATTGCCAGAACTTGGAAGCAACCTAGATGTCCCTCACCTGAAGAGTGGATAGAGAAAATGTGGTACATCTACACAATGGAGTACTATTCAGCAGAAAAAAATAATGGAATCATGAGATTCGCAGGCAAATGGATGACACTAGAAGAAACCATCCTGAGTGAGGTAACCCAGTCACAAAAAGAGAAACATGGCATGTACTCTCTCATATATGGATTTTAGACATAGATCTGGGGAGTGCCAGCCTACAATCCTATGGCCAGAGAGTCTGGGAAACAGAAACTTTATTTAGTGGCTGATCGAAGAAGAGGCAGACTCCCTTGGTTAAGTACTGAGCTGAACTCAAGAAAGCCAGTAACAGAGAGGGAGGACTGATGATCAAAGGGATTAAGACTGGGCTGGTTTAACCCCCAGAAACAGCTGACCAGACAAAGGTTAACTCTTAAATCCCAGGCATCAGCCTGGGAAGCCAGCATGGGACTGATCAAGACCCCCTGAATCTGGGTGTCAGTGAAGAGGCCTAGGGAATCTATTGAGCCTTGGGCAGCAGATCAGTACCCATCCCAAGTATACACACGGACTTTGGACTCCCATAGAACAATGTGAGGTGCACTCTCACCCTGAACCCTTGGGGAAGGGTATAGGCCCTGCCCTATATGAAATGACAGATTATGCACACCCACATGGAGGGCCTCACCCTCCCTGGGGAAATAAGGGGATAAGGGGGGGAGGGCACGGGAGGAAGGGAGGGAATGGGAGAGTGACCTGGAACTGACTTGTGAAGCAACCTTGTTTCTTATCTAAATTTAAACTGGAAATAAAATTTAAAAAAAA
>NW_024433476.1:0-32941 GCF_017639785.1 Mesocricetus auratus | reverse complement strand
AACGACGGCAAAGCTCCAGTTCTCTTGTTCTTTCAGGGGCTTGACAATCTTTCTTAAGGTGCCCCATTTTCCCACAATTAAAACAAGCTTTTCGACTAGATAAATCTCTACTCCTATGCGTTTGTAAAATGGCGGCAGCTAGTCCTGCATTGGTTAGGGGTCCTTCCCAGCTCCTTGCACACTCTGAGCCAATCTTGTAAACCTTTGCTTTTGCGAGGGGCGATAGCCGCTCGACATTCCTGGGTTGCTTGTTCATAGACAAGTTGCTCAATCAGGGGCATAGCTTGTTCTGAATCACCAAAGATGCGACCGGCAGCCTCGGTCATTCTGGCCACAAAGTTTGAAAATGGCTCTTGGGGTCCTTGGACAATCTTTGTAAGGTGTCCACTGGATTCTCCCCTTTTTGTGAGGGCCTTCCATGCTTTAATAGCGGCGGCCAACACCTGACCATAGACGCCCCAGATGTAGTTGGTTTGATTAAGGGCATGTTGACCCTGACCTGTCAGCATTTCAAATGTCCACTGCCTCTGATTCTCATCTTCAGCTGTGGCATTAACTCTAGCTTGTGCCTGGGCTGCATCATACCAGAGAGCCTTCCATTCCATTTATTGTCCCATGTTGGGAAGCACTGCTTTCACTGTCGTCTGCCAGTCAGTGGGAGTCATGGCAAAATTAGCAAGCCTTTCCACCTGTATTGTGGTAAAGTTAGCATTGACCCCATAATTACGAACGGATTCGGCCAATTCTTTGATTTGATTGTAATCTACTGGGGTATGTACTCTTCTGCCTTCCACATTCTCGATTACTGGAAAAGCCATTTGTATTTTTGTCCGTTCCTCTAAAGGTAAAAAGGAGTAAGTACCAGTATTCAGCCGAAGCTCATACTGCGGAGGCGCCGAGGGGCGTGAGCCTGCCGGATTTATAGGCGGTGGCCTCACATTCATTTTTGTTTTCAGCGGCCGGTGTCTATCAGGGTGATATCTTTCTTCCTCATACCGTGCCACCTCCTCCTCTAGACCACCTTCTTCGCTAGAATCCAGAGTGTCAGAATCGGAATTATCTAGCTCCAAGGCTTCTAGCTCTACCGTAGGGTATAGGCTAGATTCTGGCTTTTTCTTTTCTTAGATTTGTTAGGGGGTGAATGATCACTCCCTTCTTTCTCTCCCCCTTTCTTAACTTCTTGGGGAGAGCCTTTTTTCTTATACATGTCTTTCCTTTTGCGAGCTCCCATTCTCTCACTCCATTCAGTTTCTGACATGCTATCCTGAACTTCCTCTAAGGTTCCCTGACTTTCTACTATAGCAGGGTGACAGGCCTCATCCTCCAAGCAGTTTTTAACTAGCTTCCAAATGGCTTTGGTACCTAAGCGGAGATCTCCTTCTGCATGCTTCCTGTCTAGTTCTTTACCTAGCTTGTTCCATGAGGCCACAGTGAGGGACCCGGAACAAGCATACCATGGTGCCACTCTATCTACTTCCTTCACAAAATTTTGAAGTGTTCGTGGTGCAATTTTAAGATCTCTTTGTTTTAGCACAGTCTGTAGGGCAGTAACCACTGACTGTGACGACCCCATCGCGCTAGCGGCTTATCTAAAAAACGGCGCTCAACTCCTTTACCAGACTGACAGCACCGTTCTGTCAGCACCAGCCACGATGAAGAAGAAGGACAAACAGGACTAGCACCAAAGCCTATCTAATGGCGATAGCGATAGCGAGGGCGACTCCTCACACACACCCCCATGGAGGGCGTCACCCTCCCTGGGGAAATGAGGGGATAATGGGGGGGGAGGAGGGCTCGGGAGGAAGGAAGGGAATGGGAGAGGGACCTGGAACTGACTTGTGAAGCAACCTTGTTTCTTATCCAAATTTAAACTGGTAAATAAAATTAAAAAAAAGAAATGCTGATTTGTATCTAGTTAGGGATTCTATTGCTGTGAAGAGACACCATGATCATGGCAACTCTTTAAAGGAAAAAGGCATTTAATTACACGTTCAGATTACTCTGAAATTCAATCAGCTCTAGTAAAAAGAGAAAAGGCTTTTTGATAAACCAATGATACTAGACTTTTACCAGAAAATATAAACACAAAAAAGAAAGAAACATAGAAAGAGAGGGAGAGAGGAAAAAAGTCAGAAATGAAGAGAGAAATATCTACCAGAAAGACAGATCATTCATCCTTTACGCATTAATATGCATATGGTAAGTTACTGTATTGATACAATGTGAATTCATGCATTATATGAAAAATAACATGTAGAAGTATGTATTGGTTTAAGCTATGGCAGATGAAACATATGGCACAATGTCATAAATAGATCTACAGAGCAGAAGTAGTCAAATGATGTTTGCATAACACACTACAAATGTATAAGTAAGAAGTTGCAGTCTGAGATGCAAAAAGGAGACAGATCCACTGGGTGGAGAATACCCTGGCATGTGTCCATAGGTTTATGTGGGTCACAGAAAAGTTGTCATGAAACACGGAAGTTCCATGTTCCCTAAAAAAGCTGAATTGCTTCATGCCACCTTTCCTGTCCTCATGCTCATACAAACATGACAGAAAATAAAGAATTGAAAATAGGCAGTAAACAGGAAAAGAGAGCAGTGGGTAAACTGACTACATAAGGCAAAAAGGAATGGAGTTTGCAGAGACAGCTCACTGTTTAAGATTACCTGTTGGTTTTGCAGAGCACCAGTTTTTGTTCCCAGCACTTATGTGGTAGTACAGAACCATCTCTAACTCAAATTTCAAGATATCCAATGCCCTTTTCTGGCCACCACAGGCACTAGACATATATGTAGTACATACCACACATTAAAAAGACTAAAATAAGTAATTTAAAATCCTTTATAGAGGGAAAGAAATTGTGTGAAAATTCTGTATATACTTCAAATAGCAGATAAAGGAGTCAGAAGAATGGTCTACATGAGCAAAAATCACACTCAAAGGAGACAAAGAGAAAACATAAAGAGAACCCAAGAGTCTCAAGTGATATGTGGAAGACAAAATTGATAGAATTTTACCTGTAGGTAGGAAGAGAAAAGGAAAGAATAATATTAAAAGAGAATGAAGAAAACAAAGGTTCATAACAATAATTTTGAGAGTATAATGATATTTTATTGACAGGTTAAGTTAATGACACAGAGGGAATTGACTCAATTAACTGTACAGTCAAAGATTAAAGCAATTGTGGCATGATAGAAGATATGAGAGACCCAAACTAAATCTGAGGCTCCGATAATGGAGAGTCCACAAAGTGGCAGAGACAAAAACCATCGAAACACCACACATAAAAAATCTTCCTCAGAAAATAAAACAATTTAAGAGAAATGGGCCTAGAGGCATACATTCTTAATCCCAGATCTTTAGGAATCTTGGGTGGGAGAACAAACATTTAGGAAAACCTGAGTAACTTAGCAAGATCCTGCCTCACAGTGAAATGAATAAAATATAGGTAGGAAGAGAGGTCAGTGGGAGAGTGCTTGTCTGGATGTATGAGGCCGTGGGTTCAATCTCCAGCAAAGTCAATAATGATGATGATGATAAACCTGAAACATAGAATCTGCATAGTAAACATACACAAGTTGGATAGAGAACAACTGACTGGAGACTACCAGCATCAAGACATTACCTCATTAAATATTAGAGTAATATTACTCCAAACCTGAGTTTGAATCCACAGAATCCTTGTTAAATGTTGGGGGTGTCTACATGTAAGATGATATTGCCAATATGGTGTGGGTTGGGACTATAGGATTACAGGAGCTTGCTGCTTGCCAGGCTTCTGGTTTACTGATAACACAGGACACTCATCAACTTTCTTGGCCTCTGAGCTTGTGGTCAATGACATGACTTCCACCCCACCCCCAACACACACACACATACACTCAGTAGGCAAGAATCTGAGTACAATATAATAGCACCTTAAATGCCAGCACTTGGAACTCAGAGGCAGTCAGACCTCTGTGAGTTTGTTATCAGTATAGCTTACATAGTGAGTTCTAGGCCAGCCAATGATACAGAGTAAGATGCTGTCTTAAAAAACAACCAACCAACTATACTAACCAACCAACCAACAAACAAACAAACAAACAAAACTCTACTGAGAAAAAAAACAATCAAAAACCAAAAAAAAAAACAAAAGTAGAAAGGAAAGACATTTTAGAGAGAGTTGTAACACCTCCCAGCAAATTTTGTTGTTGTTGATGTTCTTTTGTCTTTTTTTGTTCTTTTGCTTTTGGTGGGGGGTTCTTTGTGACTTTGGAGGCTGTCCTGGAAGTAGACCAGGCTGGTCTCAAACACACATATATCAGACTGTGTCTGACACACATGTGTTGGGATAACAGGTGTGAGTCACCATTGATCAGCTCCCCAGCAAAGTTGTAAACACAGCTGAACATGTTCATACAGAAGCAGAAGACAGCTGTATAGGAATTTGCATCAAACATAGTAGCTGCTCAGTAAAAGAACCTGCAGCGGTCTGGCTGTGGTGGCACATAGTTTTAATCCCAACACTGGGAAGATACAGGCAGTCAGATCTCTGTAAATTCTAGACCAGCCTGGTCTACAAGAGCATGTTCAAGGACAGCCTCTTAATCCATAGAGAAATCCTGCCTCAAACCTCCACTCTCCAAAAAAAAAAGAAAACAAGCAAAGTAAAGAAAGTGAGAATTGGCAGCAAGCATGACACAGACCCTCAGGAAAACAAACCACTATAATTGAATCAGTTACAGGTTGTCACAGGAAATGCTGCCCCACTGACATAAGTGAAATGTGCTATAAGGTGTCTTGAAGTTAAGTCAGGCTTGTAACAGCAAATCTCAAGGTAACTTTGATGGCTATTCTTGGTTGTAAACTTGACTGACTCTTGAATGAACTACAATCCAGAATTGGAGGGCACACCTGTGATTCAGATCTTGAGTCTGAAAGACACCGACTTTTGGGCTTTTTGTTTGTTTTTGTTTTTAGAGATAGGGCTTCTTTGTTTAACAGCTCTGGCTGATCTGGAACTCTCTCCATAGAGCAGGATGCCGTTGAATTTACAGAGATCTGCCTGTCTCTGCCTGGATTAAAGGCGTGTGCCACCACCCAGCAAGACACTGTCATTTGATCCAGATTTTGAGGTGAAAAAACACATCCCTTTAACTCAGATCTGGGCCACTCCTTTGCTGCAAGCCTATAAAAGGACAGTGAAAGAAACACCTTAATCCCTTGCCTGCTTGTCCTCTGCTTGTCAGCACATGCATTCCTTTGCTGGCATTGGAGCCAGTGATTCCAGCATAAAGAGAAGACCAGCTGAGACAAACCACCTCGTGTGATTGAGTGAATAACTACTGGGTTCTTGAACTTCCATTCAGAGATAGCCGTTGTTGAACTATAACCTGTAAGTCTTTTCAGAAAATTCATATATATGTATATATCATATATTCATATGTACACATTCTATAAGTTTTGTGACTCTAGAGAACCCTAATGTAGTATTTTAGGAATCTTCAAAGTCACTGAGTAATCAGACTGGCTGCTCTGGGTGCTAGTCCTTCAATCAAGGCAACTCTGCTGCAGTAAGGGTTTTAGGACTGTCAGCTAGGGAGTCAAATTATCCCATAAGTCAACATATTAGCTTTGATATTTAACACATTCCATTAAAAGAGGCCTTTTAAATCAAGTCTTATCACTATAAAAAGCAGTGATTTAGTTCTTAGTACTATGTAACTCAGAATACAGTACTCCTATCTCATGGCCCCTAACAAGAGGAGATTCCCCTCCAACCTCTCCCAGGAGAAGCTTTTGTGTATGCATTATCATTAGTGTAAACGAGGCAGACATAGAGAGATGGCAAACTCAAGAGTGAAGAAAGATACTCCATTTTGAAAGTCTAGAAAAGAGAAACCTGAACCCTTTATCGTTGGAACGACTGTTGCCACTGCATGTGAAATGTTTCCTAATGCTTATGTAAACTAAGCTGTATGGAGCTCTGACTGTTGTATACACTGTATGTTTCAATCCAATTTCTTGTTGTTGAGTGTTGAGCTGGGTGTGGCCAAGCATACATTTAATACCATGTATAGTGGGTCAGAGACTGAAGGAAATCTGTCAGTTTCAGGCCAGCTTGACTTCCATAGTGAGAACCTGTCAAAAAATGTGTGAAGGTGGACATTGGTGGAACACACCTTTAATCCCAGCACTTGGAAGGCAGGGTGAGTTGTAGGACAGTCTTCAAGCAATACAGAGAAACACTGTAGGAAAATCAAAACAATAATATATGGGCATTTCTTTATATAGAAACACCTATTTCCATTTTATAGAAAGTATTAGGAAATATTCAACAACTGAGAAACATGGATAAGTTTAAAATCCTGCTATGCAAAGATTGGTGAGACAATGGGAATGCTAGTAATATTAGTGGTGTCTTCATACACAGATCAGAACATACAATTGTTTTCTATAATCAACCTTCTGTTGTTGTGTTTTCAACACTGGCTTTATTTTTGTAATAGTCTCATTTCTCATGGATCTGACTTTGCTTACAGGTTGGACACCAACTCACAGAGTTCAGCCTGCCTCTACCTGCCAAGTGCTGGGATAAAAGGTCTGTGCCATCACACCCAGTTTATAAAGTTTTTAAAATGTAATCTTACAGTTTCAATATAATGAAACACTATTGTCACCTAATGTATTTAAAAGCTTTTTGACTCTTAACAGGGTCAATATTTTTGCTCTTGAATAAACACTTAAGTATCCTTAAATACCATGGACATGAGACAGGATTTCCCACAATAGATAATCTACTACCCAGTTTATTTGAGGTTGGATTATCCACCAAGTGATTTATTCCTTAGGAGTTTAACCACTGTTTAGTTTATCTATAGATTGCATTGTCTGGTAATTTGATTATGCATCTCTCTTCCTATACAAAAGGATCATTAGAAGACAAAGACACTGCTATTTCCAGCAGCCCAGGCCTTATCTGCATCTCTGTAGTGAAGCAGTAAAGACAAGCTCTACAACCATGCAAGGATCTTCAAGAAACTCTTCAACAAGCCAGCTTTTGATAGTGAGTACTTAATTCATACTAATGTTTTAATGTTAATTCTTGTCATTTTTCTTCTATTTAAATCTCCTTAACTTAATGCACAGTTGTACTTGTCACAAACTCATGTCTCATGAAAAGCTGCTAACTACTTGTTAAAGATTTTTGGAAGAAATTTGAAAAGTACTTCATCAGCCCATGATGTCAAGGCATTATACTGTGAAATACATTGCTGGATGACTTTTGTCCTTGCATGAACATCTAGAGTGTTCTTGTGGGAAATTCGATGGTGAATTTATGTACTAGTAATAACTGGATATCACTGAGGGTAGGTTTGGAACATAAGCATGCAGTGACTATAAGAAAGAGAAGTGAAGAGTTTCATTCTTAAAGGAAGAAGGAGGGCTTAGTAGAGACACCTGGATTCCTAGCCTTGATAGTCACAGGAGCTAGATGTTTCAGAAGCCTGCTAACTAGAGCCTTTATTGCAGCAACATTGGGGATCTAGCAAAAATTCATATTCTGGGCCTCACCCTAGAGGTTTTTGAATTTTAGAAATTTTCACAGGTCACTCTATGCTCTGTTTTGAGACCTCTTTCTTCAAAGAAAAGGGATGGTAGAAGATCTATGAACAGAGAAAATTCAGCATATCTATTAGTAGATTCTGTCTTCTGTGTTGTTTACATTTAGTTTGTTTTCAAAGGGAAGGCTCAAAAGAAGTATGATACCCCAGGAATTACAGAACAAGAGGGTCCGGCTTGCAGAGAAGAAGGCCAAACGCCGACTTCGTGCAACTCCTGTGTTTCCTGTGAGGATAACCAGTTGCAACTTCCCAAGGCCTGTGACTAGAATAAGTTCCCACCATGAGAAGATCACCTTACCTTAGAATAAGTCTGAAGAGTATCTGGAGAAACCCCGGCAGCTCTGTGCATTCAGGAGACTGCTGGGAAATCTAGTTGCAGACAGTAAAGGGGAGCAAGTATTCCCGTTGGATCTCACAAACACTGTAAGAGGAACTGAATTGGGATTGCAGGCTGAAGCCAAAGGTCAAAGCAGCGATAAAAATCAACACACCTCCCCACACTTTCCCTCTGTCCCACCACCCTCTTCCTTCAGTCAAGGGGCTACAATTCCAGTTGCTCTAACGTTGTTGCCATCTTTGTGCAGTCAAGAGGTAACTAGTACAGACATTCGACGACAAGCACAGAAGGTTAATAGAGCCAGGAGGAGACTGGCACAGGCCTTGGAGACAGGCAGGCTTGCCAGGCAGGCAGAGAATATGGCAGAATGGAGTGTACATGCTTATTCTAAAACTAAGTGAAAACAAGACTAAACAACCACAAACAGGAAAACATGAGTGTGCTGGACTCTACAAGTTCTCCATGAAGAAACTTTGTTTACTTGTATGTCTCTTTTGCTTTTCAAGATAAGGTTTCTCTGGGTAGCCGAGGCTGTCCGGGAACTCTGGAGATTAGGCTCGCTTCACATTCAGATATCTGCCTGCCTCGAGATAGTTGGGTTTAAAGGCCCACATCACCACTGCACAGGATTACTTGTATGTACTACAGTGTTGTTGCTGATGTACCCAAATGACTCCTTTTAAAGCTCTCTTTCTCTCTCTTTTCTTTTTTCAAGACAGGGTTTCTATGTTTTCCAGTCTGTCCTGGAACTCCTTCTTGAGACCAGGGTCGCCTTGAACTCACAGTGATCTGCCTCCCAAATGCTGGGATTAAAGGCTAAAGCACTTTTTGAAAAGCAAAAATATAACCAGTAGTGCTTTAAATAATAAAGTGTTTTTGATAGAAAATGTTCTGAAATGAAATTTCATGTGAAAATATCCTCTAGGTTAAACTGTGGTCCACAGTAGGACTCTGGAATAGATCCAACAGCAACCTACTGAGCAAAGGGAATTCCTTGATATAACATTTAGAAGAGAATGGTCTATGTCCTGAGCAGTTAGTTCAGTGTAAGCTCCTGGGTAGATAACAAAGCATTAACTCAGGATAGTCAGGCCTGGCCAGCTTGAAGCTAATCCTTTGTCCCTCCCTAACATGGGACTACTGCTTACTAGGTGTTTAGTTCCTTACTGACACTACTACATAGCATATTAGACTGGAGTTCTGGTTGCCTTAGCCCTGGAAACAGAAGCTTCAGCTGGTATGGCTAATCCTCTCTCTAGTGCTAAGTCTAAGACCTGACAAGTGGATAGTTTTAATTATCAGGCTTAATGGGAGAAGAATTGGGCTCTTTACTCAGTTGTTCAATGTCAGGTTATCATAATTTTTTTCAAAACTTGGTGACTATTGGAGTCTCATTATATACTATGTTTTCCCTGAATTTGGTCCTCCTACATCAGCCTGATGAATGTTAGTATTACAGGCAAGAATGCCTTACCAAACTATAATTATTTTTAGCTACATTTTAGTCTACAGGAACAATCTATCCTGAGAGTCTATTTAGTGTTTTATATTGTTTAACTTGTTAGCAGTTCTTAATGAAAAGATGCTACATGTGTGTGTTATATACCACTGTCTGGACTTATTTTGATTGTTTTTGTAGAAATCTCTGTTGTAATCATAAACTATCAATAAAGGTTTCCATATAAATACAAGTTCAGATTATTTTATGTGCCGGTACTTTGATGCCATGAAGATATTACAGATGTGGTTGTATCTATCATTTCTCTATCCCTCTATATTGGCTCTGTATCATGAGCTACACCTTCCATCTCCTACAGCTAATTTTAAAATAAATTCATTTTTTTATTAAATAAAGTAACACAAGGTAATTTACATGTGAGAATATAATGCGGCTGGGCATGGAAGCACACATCTTTGATTCCACCAGAGGCAAACTTTTGTTTTTGGAGACAGGATTTCTTTATATAGTTCTGGAACTCACTCTGCTTCAAATGTCCTTGGAACTCAGAGATCTGCCTGCCTCTGACTCCCTTATGCCTGGGTAAAATGCATGTGCCACCAACTGTTGGCCTGAAGATATTATCTTGATAATTGCTCCTACTGTTACCCTGACTCCTAAGCATCACTAGGTGAACTGTCAGGGCCCATAGAGATGGATCCACTCCATCTTTACTGAAGGTCAGAGAGCTCAAAACTGTCTTTATTATAAGACTAAGCTTGGCTGCTACAGGATGTTTTAGCCTTGGTAGTGGATGTCTTAACCTGAATAGCAACAGAGTTGGGCTCAGGTGAAGGCTGGATGGCAGGTGTAGCTACCAAATACATTCCTTAGGGTTAACAGACAGATTCCATCTTGGCCCAGTGGGCTGCTGGTCAAGTTTGAGCTTTGTGTACCTTTTCTTCAAAAGAAATCTTTCTGAGACTCATTTGCTTTGCTGCTATGTCTTCTGTGTGACACAGATTTATTCCTCTCTAACAGGAAGGATCTCTGAAGGCTTGTTCTTTAATTTTCCTCAAATTAAAAAAAGTATTATTAGAGTGTGTGAAATATGAGTATAGATGTACATGTTTCGGTGTGGAGAGGTAAAGGTCAGAGGACAACTGTGGGTAGTCAGTTCTATTTTGTGGTTTGTTCTGTGGCTCAAACTGGTCATACGGACTCCAAAGCAAGGACTCTTACCTACTAAGACATTTTGCTAAATGGGCCCAGTTCTTCATTATATCCTGATCCCTGATACTGAAGAACTTTACTAGTGAAAACACAAGCAACCTCAGTGACTTGTGAGTTTTCTTAGGTGAGACTGACCTTTTCTTTTATTTCGTTAGATTAAATAGCCTCAACACAAGGAAGAACAGTATGGGCAGGCAGTCGAACCATTTTATTTCACCACTCGCACAAAAGGGCAAATTGCCATAAGCTGCTTACCATCTTGTCCCACAGTGCCACTTTTGGGAATTATTGTAAGTTCTTTAGTCCATTGGCTTGTTTACTAATATACCCTCACACTTGTAGCCAACTCCTGTAAGGTGTCCGACACAACGTCATGCAGAGAGAGAGACTATCCTTATTCGTTTTTTCATATTTTTTATTTAATGTTTTATACATGTAACTCTCATTTCCCTCTCCCTCACCTCCTCTACCAACCCCCAATCTTCCCAACACCTCACCCCCACTCCTTCCTGTCTCTGATCCCCAAGTAGGGCAAGGGCATACATGAGGGATTTTCAGAGTCTGTCACTTCATTCCGGGAAGGGCCTAGGTTCTTCCCCATGTGTCCAGGCTGAGAGAGCATCTGTATGGGTTCCCTAAGTCCCTCTTTAGGCCAGAAATAAATATGTCTCTACTCTCCAAGGTCCTCCAGATCGTCAAGGCCTTCTGTATGTTACCCTGGTTCGGTGGGAGGGATGTCTGGATCAGTCTCATGCTGGTCCCTCACTCATCAGTCTGGTGTCAATGTGTTCCCCCTTTTTTAGTTCAGCTGCCTCTGAGGGTTTTGCCAGCCCAATGTTAATTCCTTTGGTCACCACTCCCCTTTGCAACTGGGCTTCAGGAGTTCAATTCAGTTCACAGCTGCCTCTGCCTCCATCAGCTACTGGATGAGAGTTCTAGCATGGCATATTAGGTAGTCATCAATCTCATTATCATGGGAGGGCATTTAAGGTAGCCTTAATGCCAGTTGGTGTCATTCTCGTAGATCATGAAGATCTCACTAGTGTCAGATTGCTCCCTCTTTTATGGTATCTTCCATCCTTTTCTCCTCTATTCTTACCCTGGCACAACCTTCCTGCTCTCCCATGTACTCCTCCCCTCATCTTTTCTCCCTCTCTTTATCCCATCTCCTTCTCGCCTCCCTTTCTCCCCACCCCAATCTAATTAAGAGATCTCATCTCACAACCCTTCTCTGTGTTAACATGAATATCTCTCTTAGGATCCTCCCTGCATCCTAGATTCTGGCGGTGGGATTGTGGGTGGCAATGCCCTGGCCAATGTCTGAAATCCATATATGAGTGAGTACATACCATGCTTGTCTCTTTGTGTTTGGGTTAACTCACTCAGGATAGTTTCTTCTAGTGACATCAATTTGCCTTCAAATTTCAAGATTCCATTTTTTTCTGCTGAGTTGTACTGCACTGTGTAAATGTACCACATTTTGTCTATCCGCTCTTCAGTTGAGGACAATCTAGGTTCTGTCCTAATTAGTTTTTTTTCTTTTATATATGTATATATATAAATTTATATAGATATAGATATAAATTAAAATTTAAATTAGAAACAAGGTTGCTTCACATGTCAATTCCAGGTCCCTCTCCATTTCCCTTCACTCCATTGGTGCCCTCCCACCAACCCCCCAATGTGCCTTCAATTCCCTAGGAAGGGTGACGCCCTCCATGGAGGTGTCCATAGTCTGTCATTTTATCCAGGGCAGGGCCTAGACCCTCCCCAAAGAGTTCAGGGTGAGAGTGCATCTCACATTTTGAGTGGGAGTCCAAAGTCCATTTGTAAACCTGGGATTAAACTGATCTACTATCCAATGCTCAATAGATTACCTAGGCCTTCTCACTGACACCCAGATTCAAGGGGTCTTGATCAGTCCCATGCTGGATTCCCAGGCATCAACCTGGGATTCAAGACCTAACCCTTGTCAGTTCAGCTCTTTATGGGGGTTAAAATAGCCCAGTCTTAATCCCTTTTATCTTAAGTCCTCCCTATCTGTCCCTGGATTTCTTGAAATCAGCTCAGTGCTTAGCCTTGGGAGTCTGCCTCTTCTTCCATCAGCCACTGAATGAAGTTTCTGTTTCCCAGACACTCTGGCCATGGGATTGTAGGCTGGCACTCCCCAGATTTATGTCTAAAATCCATATAGAGAGAGTACATGCCATGTTTCTCTTTTTGTGACTGGGTTACCTCGCTCAGGATGGTTTCTTCTAGTGCCATCCATTTGCCTGCAAATCTCATGATTCCATTGTTTTTATTCTGCTGAATAATGCTCCATTGTGTAAATGTACCACATTTTCTCTATCCACTCTTCAGAAGAGGGGCATCTAGACTGCTTCCAAGTTCTGGCTTTTACAAATAATGCTGCAATGAATATAGTGGAACAGACATCCTTGCTGTATTAATAGGCATTTTTTGATATATGCCTAAGAATGGATTTTCTGGGTCTTGTGTTAGGTTCATTCCCATTTTTCTGAGGAATTTCCATACTGATTTTCCAAAGTGGCTGTACAAATTGGCACTACCACCACAAGTAGAGGATAGTTCCCTTTCACCACATCCTCGCCAGCATAAATTATCCTTGTTGTTTTTAATTTTAGCCATTCTGACAAGAGTGAGATTGTATCTCAGAGTTGTTTTGATTTGCATTTCCTGGATGGCTATGGATGTTGAGCACTTTCTCAAGTGCCTCTCAGCCATTTTAGATTCCTCTATTGAAAATTCTCTATTTAGTTCTGCAGCCCACCTTTTAATTGGATCCTTTGGTGTTTTGGAGACTTGCTTCTTGCGTTCTTTGTAAATTTTGGAGATCAACTTTCTGTCATGTGTGGGGTTAGTGAATATTTTTCCCATTCTCTGGGATGCCTTTTTGTCTTGCTGACTGTGTCCTTTGCCTTACAGAAGCTTCTCAGTTTCAGGAGGTCACATTTATTAATTGTTGATCTCTCTGTCTGTGCTACTGGTGCTATGTTCAGGAAGCTGTCTCCTGTACCAATTTGTTCAAGGGTACCACCCACTTTCTGTTCTAAGAGGTTCAGTGTGGTTGGATTTATGTTGAGGTGTTTAATCCATTTGGATTTAAGTTTTGTGCATGGCTATAGACATGGATAGATCTGCATTCTTCTACATGCCAGCATCCAGTTATGCCATCTCCATTTGTTAAAGATGCATTCGTTTTGCCATTGTATATTTTTAGCTTCTTTTTCAAAGATTAGATGTTCATACATGTATGTGTTAATATAAGGGTTTTTTCAAGTTGATTCCATTGGTCTACCTGTCTATTTTTAGGCCAATACCAACCTGTTTTCATGAATATAGCTCTGTAATAGTGTTTGAATCAGGGATTGTGATGCCTCCAGACGTTGCCTTTTTGAACAGGGTTGTTTTGGCTATCTTGGGTCTTTTGTATTTCCATACAAAAATGATTGTTCTTTCAAGGTCTGTGAAGAATTGTGCTGATACTTTAATGGGGATTGCATTGAATCTGTAGATTGCTTTTGGCAGAATTGCCATCTTTACTACATTGATCCTACCTATACTAGATCATGGGAGATCTTTCCATTTTCTGAGGGCTTCTTTAATTTCTTTCTTTAAAGACAAAAGTTATTGTAATACAGGTTTTTCACTTGTTTGGTTAACGTTAACCCAAGGTATTTTATGCTGTTTGTGGTAATTGGAAAGGATGATATTTCTCTAATTTCTTTCTCAGCCAATTTGTCATGTGTAAATATTAGGGCTACTGATTTTCTTGAGTTGATCTTGTAGCCTGCCATTTTCCTGAAGGTGTTAATCAGCTGTAAGTGTTCCCTGGTAGAGTTCTTTTGGTCATTTATGTAAACTATACTGAAAGTTTGACCTCTGTCTTTCCAATTTGTATCCCCTTGATCTCCTTTTGTTGTCGTATTGCTCTGGCTGGAACATCAAGTACAATATTGAAAAGGTATGGAGAGAGTGGAAAGCATTGTATTGTTCCTGATTTGATTGGAATTGCATTGTGTTCTGTCCATTTAGTTTGATGTTGGCTGTTGGTTTGCTATATATAGCTTTTATTATGTTTAGGTATGTTCCTGTTATCCCAGATCTCTCCAAGACCTCTCCATGACCTTTTGTCAAAGGCTTTTTCAGCATCTAATGAGATGATAATGTGATTTTTGTTTTTCAGCTTGTTTATATGGTGGATTACATTGACAGATTTTCATATGTTGAACCATCCCTGCATCCCTGGGATGAAACCTACTTGATCATGGTGAATGATTGCTTTGATGTGTTCTTGGATCCGATTTGCCAGTATTTTATTGAGGATGTTTGCATTGGCCTGCAGTTCTCTTTCTTAGTTGTGTCGTTGTGTAGCTTGTGGATCAAGGTTATTGATGCTTCATAGAAACAGTTTAGCAAAGACTCTTCTGCTTCTATTGTGTGGAATACTTTGAGAAGAATTGGTATAAGCTGCTCTTTGAATTTCTGGTAGAATTCTGCACTGAGGCCATCTGGACCTAGGCTTTTTTTGGTTGGGATACTTTTGATGACTGCTTCTATTTCCACAGGGATTATAGGTCTATTTACATTGCTTATCTGTTCTTGATTTAATTTTGGCAAGTGATAGATATACAGGAAGTCATCCATTTACTTTAAATTTTCGAATATTGTGAAGTACAGCATTTTTCTTAAAGTATGACCTGATGCTTCTCTGAATTTCTTCAGACTCCGTTGTTACATCCCCATTTTCATTTCTGGTTTTATTAGTTTGCACGTGGATTCACTTTGTATTTGGGGAAAAGATGTTCAGAATAGAAATGTCATCTTGGTGGATTTCTCCTGTGATGTATAGGTAATGACCTCCTTCATCTCTTTTGATTGATTTTATTTTAAACTCTAATTTGTTGGATATTAGGATTGCTACACCTGCTTGTTTCTTGGGTCCATTTGATTGGAAAACCTTTTCCCAACCTTTAACACTCAGATAATATCTGTCTTTAAAGGAGAGGTGTGTTTATTTTATGCAGCCGAAGGTTGGGTTCTATTTTCCAATCCATTCTGTTAGACTGTGTCTTTGTATGGGTGCATTAAGGCCATGTATATTGAGGGATATTAATGACCATTGATTGCTCATTCTTCTTTGATTTGGAATAGTTGTTGTTGTTGGAATTATGTGTGGTTTTCCAACCATTTGTTCTTTTGGCTGTTGGTAAAGTAGGATTATCTAATGCCTATGTTTCTCTGGGTGTAGTTAAGTTGCTTGAGTTGGAGTTTCCTTTCAGAAAATTTGTAGGGCTGTGTTAGTGTATACATATTGCTTGAATCTAGTTTTGAAATGGTATGTCTTGTTTTCTCCATCTATAGAGATTTAGAGCTTTGCCGGGTATAGTAGTCTGGGCTGGCATGCATGGTCTCTTAGTGTTGCTAGAATATGTATCCAGGACCTTCTGTCTTTCAGAGTTTCCATGGAGAATTCAGGTGTAATTCTGATACTTTTGCCTTTTTATGTTACTTGACATTTTTCCTTAGCTGTTCTTATTATTTATTCTTTATTCTGTATATTTGTGGTCTTGATTATTATGTGGCAAGGGGACATTTTTTGTGATCCACTCTATTTGGTGTTCTGTAAGCTTCTTGTACCTTCATTGGCATGTCTTTCTTTAGTTTGGGAAAATTTTCTTCTATGATTTTGTTGAATATGTTTTCTGCCCCTTTGAGGTGGTTTTCTTCACCTTCCTCTATGCCTATTTTTCTTAGGTTTGGTCTTTTCGTGGTGTCCCATATACCCAGGATTTTTTGTGTTGAGGATTTGTTGGACTTAAGATATTCTTTGTTTGATGCATCCATTTCTCCTAGTGTATCTTCAACACCTGAGAGTCTCTGTTACATCTCTTGTATTCTGTTGGTAAAGCTTGTATCGGTAACACCTCACCTTTGCCCAGCTTTTCTATTTTCAGCCTTTCTTCAGATTGTGTTTTTTTATTGTCTCTATTTCAGTTTCTACCCTTGCTTTTTTGAATTCTTTCTTGCAATTTGTGGTTTATCTTTTTGTTCATTTGTTGCATTTTATGAATTTTTGGTTTGTGCTTTCTTCCATTTCTTGCAATTTTTGGTTTGCTTTTTCTTCCATTTCTTGTATTTTTTGGTTTGTTGTTTCATCCATTTCTTGTAATTTTTTTTGATTTTCTTCCCTTTTTTTTCTGCTGTTTTATTTTTAAATTCAAATTTAAATTAGAAACAAGGTTGCTTCATATATAAATTCCGGGTCCCTTTCCATTTCACTCCTCTCCTCCTGTGCCCTCCCACTAACCCCCAATAACCTCTCATTTCCCTAAGGCTGGTGATGTCCTCCATGGTGTGTCCATAGTCTGTCATTTCATCCAGGGCCTTGCCTACACCCTCCTCAAAGAGTTCAGGGTTAGAGTGCATCTCTCATTTTGGAGGGTAGTCCAATGTCCATTTGTATACTCACAGAAAAGGGTAAATTTCCCTAAGCTTATTAACATCTTGTCCCACAGTGCCACTTTTTGCAATTGTTGTAATTTCTCTAGTCCATTGGCATGTTTACAAGGACACCCTTACACTTGTAGCAAACTCCAGTAAGGTGTGCCACCCAACCCCATGCAGAGAAAGACTGTCCTTATTAGTTTTAACTGTCAACTTTGCAAACTCAACAGTCATCAAACATGAGAGCCTCAATTGAGGACTTCCCTAAATCAAACTGACCATAGATTAATGTCTGAATTGGTGTAGGAGGGCCAAGGCAACTTTGAGTAGGTGGGTGGTCCTTAGTTATAAAATCTAGTTTATCATGATCACATAATCAAGGCAGATAGTGAATCATTTCTCTAAGGTTTTGGCCTAGAATTCTTACCCTAACTCCCCTAAATAACAGGCTGTAAGATAAAATACATCATGTCCTCCTTTAAGAAACTTAACTTCTGCCGGGCCGTGGTGGAGCACTCGGGAGGCAAAGGCAGGCAGAACTCTGTGAGTTTGAGGCCTGGCTGGAACGATAGCCTCCAAAACATTACAGAGAAACCCTGTCTCGTAAAAACAAAACAAAACAAAAAAAGGAAATAATAAACTTGAATTCTTAGCCTAGATACATGGGGGAGGGCCTAGGCCCTGCCCCAAAAGATTAGACAAATTTTGATGATCTCCCATGGAAGGCCTCCCACTCTCTGTGGTGAGAAGAGGGGTGGTCAATGGAGGGTATAGGTGGAAGGGAGGGAGCAGGAACTGGGATTGACATGTAAAATAAGATTCTTTCTAATTTAAATAAAATTTATTTAAAAAATGAACAAAAGCAAGAAAAATCCCCCCCAAGAAGGTTTTGGTCAGTGTTTTATCACAGCAACAGAAATAAAGTTCAGTAACTCTAGACTTTTTCCAAAGTATACTCCACTTTCAGATGGCTCAGCCCTGGTTGCATGTCTTATCATCCTTATCAGATACCATGGAACCACAACTAAAACAAAGATGGCACACTGTCTCATACCATATGTTCTGTATCAGGACTGCCCAAAATGATACTACATCCTCACAAGGATGAGCTTTCAGAGTACATCTGAAATCCCACATAGAATTCATGGTGCTCTAATCTTCCCACAGAAAACTTGGGTTTTTGTCTGTCCCTGTATGGGTGCCCTTTTTGTGGTATGTAAGCACATGTTTAGAGCCATATCAAGGGAACTATTACTTCAAGACTGGCTTGGCAAACAAGTGAATTACTGAAGATTACTTATAGGCATATGGATGACTCGGAGGCAGCTATAATACAAAAAGCCCTTTCCCAGAATTGGGAGATAGAAAAATAAGCTGCATCCTTTCCCAATTTATTATTAGTTCCATACATTACATACAAGCATTCTCTTTAGCAGTGATTATTTACTATTCATAACCTTGGGAATGGCCCTTGAGTATTTTGCACCATGAAGGGTTTAAAAGTTTTCTTGTTTTGTTAGTTTCTTCTTGCAATGTCATTTAGGGCATCTTTGTTTACTCTAGGAGAGAATATGTCAATTCAGAAAATTCCTGTACAATAATTCCCAGAACATGCTCAAAACATAGATGGGTATTAAGCTAATAGACTGTCTTATATTCAAATCAGTACTATAATATTAATCAGAGAACTCAACCAATTGACTGATGTGTGCCGTATTAATGTTTTATTGGTGAACTGGGAATAGTACCTACACTTAAATGCTCATTCAGGCACTCGCTAGTTACTCATAAGGCATTCCTGCTTATGTATAGACTTCTACCATTATCAAGGCATTATATTACTCTTATGAAAAATGTGGTGTCTGTATAAAAAGGAACAGTTTTCACAAAAGGACACCAAATCTTGTGTGCACCTTTACAGAACTCAATAACAGAAATAAATGCTAAAATTATAAGAAGGGTTAATTCATAATCACAGTGGAAGACTACTAGGGCTTTACCACAATTTACTTTAAAAGAAAACAATTTTTACATAACATTAAAACAGAGTGTCTTAATGTGCACACATCCTATATCAACATGTAAGAGTATATATTACTCTTAAAGATCTATGCATATTTTTGATGAATAGGTTTACAATTTATGTACTGCTTTAAGATGGAACTTAGCATCACTTCAAAAATATCCAGCAAATCATGTGTTCCAGTTTATCAAAGCATGAACTAAAAACAAAACAAAACAAAAAAACCCCACAAATCTAAAACAAATGTCACTACAGGGGTTTTGAAGAAACTAAGTCAGGGTTACTGTGCAACTGTTTATGTCATCATAATAAAAACGAAACAATATAATTCCTCTGACTCCAGATCTTACAGTCACTAGCCAGAGAAAGTGTAAGAGGAATAGAAAATAAGTGAGAAGTTAGGCTTTCCCTTCAGCCTCCAAATTTAATGGTGTCAGTTTTTAAGCTTCAAGAAATCCTGGCATATTATTTTTTAATGATTGATTTTTTGTAATTGCATTGGTGATTTGCTTGCATGTAAGTTTATGTGAGGGTATAGGATCCCCTGGAACTGGAGTTACAGACAGCTACGAGTTGCTATGTTTTGCTGGGAATTGAACCTGGGTCCTCTGGAAGAGCAGGCATTGGTGCTCTTAACTGCTGAGCCATCTGTCCAGACCCCATGGCATATTATTCAAATTCACCAACAGATATTAAAGAATACTTATTTCGTTGTTTGGCTGATATATGTGGATATCAGAGGAAAACTCTTGTGGGAGTCTGTTGTATACTTACCCTGTCTCCGTTTTGGGGATTGGACTCATGATCATGCTTAAGGCACACACCATAATTAACTAAGTCACCTTATTAGCCCTCAGTAGGACAAAATGGACATTAGGTACTTTCAGGGCAGAAAGAAGAAAAAGGATCAATATTAAAAAGTCCTATCCTCTGAGAAAAATACTGTGTCAGCTAGTTCCAGCTTGCATCAAGTTCACTTTCCACCTTTTGAGCTCCTGAGTGCTAGCATTAGTGGTGTGTGTCACCACCCAGCCCTTCAAAAGACAAACTATAAATACATTTCGTTGTAATTTGGGAAACATAAATGGATTTTGTTGGGGTGGGATTATACATATATACATACATGTTTATAAACAAAGATTGAAAATATTTTGGCAACTGAACACTACAGATAATATCCACAAGTAGAGGCAATCACAACACTCATCCACTTCATTTCTACTATTAACTTTATTATACAGTTACTCAGCAGAAAACTGATGTCAGATGCATCCTGACACGTATTTCCTCATTCTCCTAAGGTGTCCCTTAAATTCATGTGCTTAAGAGATAAGCATTGCCAATTTTTTCCTCAAATCACAGGAACCCTCGAGGCTATGCCGATGCCTGATATTCAAGGGAGCATATCAAAAAGCATTCTCATACCTCTTTAAAAATAATACCATTAATGATTTCCCAATATCACAGCAGAGTATATCATTATCTGTGGTGTACAATGTGAACATTTTGTTGTACAGTTACCTGAATTTCTTTTGTTCCTCTGTTTTGTGATTTCCCACAAGAAAGACTAAAAGGACAGACATCACTGAAGATCATTACCACATGACCACCATTCTACTCACCAGGTTTTCTGCAACACATCATCTTTGGGTCATATTGTGATACGTGAAGTACAAAGCATCATCACACAGATATCTTTGCAGAGAGATCTAACAATTTACTGAATATCATTTCATACTGATTGTAAGGATAATAGGTCATTAATTTCATGACACGTTTCTCAGATGGTTCCTAGAGATCTGTCTCCTGACCCTCAGATTTTCTGTAGTTTTCTCCGATGTTGTATCAAGGCTGGTCTGTGTTTGATGTATACAATAGAGAAGAAGGTCATAAATGATACTTAATTTTTTAAAGTGGCTTTTCTTGGAATAATTGTGCGAGGGTTTGTCCTTTTGCCGTAGTATAAAGAAACACAATCATGTGGAGAAGACCAAGTGGTTAGCCAGTGAAGGTCTCCTGTCCATAACCAACAGCAAATTCCCAGGCATGTGATGAGCCAAATTTCAATAACTACTTCATCTCGTGCTGTTCTGCTTGATGTCTTGAATATAAGCTACTGAGAAGTCCTGATTAAGAACTACACATCTATGGTGCTCTCATATTCCTGACCTAGAAAACCTGAGGTATTTGTTTAAAGCCACATAATTTGGGTTGAGTATACATTATACTACTATAGGTAATTTGTATACCAGATGTAAATTTTCTCAAGTTATCATAGGATCAACAAAGCATTTTCTCAGTAATTTCTCATTACCATTCATATCCACCTATTATGTAGTCTTTTGTGCACAGAGAGGTAGGAGTTACTGGTGAAAGATTTCCCACAACCAGTTACACCCATAGAGTTTTTGCCCACTATGAGTCATTAAGTGCTTCTTCACAGCTCAGAGATTATTGAAAACTTTTCCACAGTGACTGCACTCATACGGTGTTTCTCCATGTATGTATTCTCCTGTGTACAGTTAGAGAAAAGCTACTGCTGAAGCTCTTCCCACACTCAGTAAAATCATAGTGCTTCTCAACAGTGTGAGTTCTCAAGTGTTGGGTTAGTTATGAGCTCTTCCTGAAGAATTTCCCACAATCCTGGCATTCAAAGTGTTTTTCTCCAGTGTGAATGCTATTATGACCAGTGAGAGAAGACCTTGTAATGAAGGGCTTTCCACACTGAGTACATTCATGGTGATTATCACACTCATGTGTGAATTCTCTTGTAGGTTTTGAGGTTACAACTGGTATGGAAGACATGAAAACACTGGTTACATTCATAGGGCTTTTCTCCAGTATGAATTCTCTTGTGCTGAGTAAGGTTATATTTCATTCTGAAGACTTTAAAACATTGATTGCATTCATTGACTTTCATTCCATGATGATCTCTTTCCTGTTAATTATGACATATAGTTATAAGTATAATTAAAAACATTAATAACTTATCATGCTAAAATAAGATTCCCTTTCCCAGAAAATCTATGACATAAAACAATTTGTCTATTTCAGTACTGAGGTATGACTTTTGCTTACTTTGAGGTTGTTCAAGTGCACAGACATTTGGCTATAAATCCATATATCCAGAAACATTTTCTCATAAGTTTAGGACCACTTATGTTTCAAATTCTCATACACTTGATACAAACTTAATGAAATGGGAACTTGTGGGAATTCTCAGTGAAGAAATATGTTTGAAGATGGTTTAATTTTTTTCCAAAATATATTATACTTTCACAGTATCTGTTCAGACATTGTACTTCCTCAAGTTTAAATAATACTGTTCATAATGACTCTCTGGGTTTTCTACCTTTTCTAACATGGAAAAACCAGAAATCATTACCTCCAGTGTTACGTTTTTCAATCATTAGCATGTTCTTTTCTAAAACTAAGTTTCTCAGGAGTTATCCATTTGTCTTTAAATATAGTCTCCAAATCTGAAAGAAATAAAAACAAAATAAGTCAATAAAAGAATAAATAAAATGGTGAGGTGAATACAACATTCAAGGAATACTCTGAGGGATCAAAATACTTGGTGAAGACTAGAAAGAAGGGGAAGTGTGTTCTAGAAAATTTAGGTGGTAAAAAAATAGACATATACTGAGATTCATAAAGCTAACTGAGATTCATAAAAATGGACAAAATAAACTATCAGGTGTGGGAATTGTGTGAGGAACAAGATAAGGACGTCCAATCTCTCCATATCTCTTCAATTTTGGACTTGAAGTTCTAGCTACAGAAATAAGACAACAAACGAAGATTAAGGGGATACAAATTGGAAAAGAAGAAACCATACTTTCACTATTTGAAGACAATATGATAGTCTATGTAAGTGACCCAAGGAATTCAACCAGGAAACTCCTACAGCTGATAAACATTTTCAGCAACGTGGCAGGATACAAAATTAACTCAAAAATATCATTAGCCCTACTATATAAAGACAATAAAGGGGACGAGAAATTAACCTGAGAAACATCACCCTTTACAATAGCAAGAAACTACAGAAAATATCATGGGGTAACTCTAATGAAACAGGTGAAAGACCTGTATAACAAGAGCTATGAGTCTTTCAAGAAAAAAATTAAAGAAGATACCAGAAAACAGAAAGACCTCCCATGTCCTTGGATAGGAAGGATAAAGGTAGTAAAAATGGCAATATTACCAAAACCAATCTACAGATTCAATGCAATCCCTACCAATATACCAGCACAATTTTTCACCGACATGGAAAGGAAAATCCTTAACTTTATATGGAAAAACACAAGACCCAGGGTAGACAAGGCAACCTGTAAAATAAAGAAACTTCTGGAGGCATCCTTTCTTATGGGAGAAAGTGGGAACTACCCTTGATTGAATTGGTACAGAAGACTGCTTCCTGAATATAATACCAGAAGCACAAACACTGAAATCAACAATTAATAAAATTAACCTGCTGTAACTGAGGAGCTTCTACAGAGCAAAGGACACAGTCAACAAGACAAATGAATTTACACAGAATGGGAAAAGATATTCACAAACCCCTCATATGACAGAGGGCAAGTCTCCAGAACACCCAAGGATCCAATTAAAAATGGGGTACATAACAAAATAGAGAATTCTCAATAGAGGAGTCCAAAATGGCTGAGAGACAGTTGAGAAAGTGTTCAACATCTTTAGCCATTAGGGAAATGCAAATCAAAACAACTCTGAGAAACCATCTCACTCCTTTCATAATGGCTAAAATGAAAAACACTAATAACTGTTTATGCTAGAGAGGGTGTGGAGAATGGGGAACACTCCTCCACTGCTGGTTGGAATGCCAACTTGTGAAGCCACTTTGGAGATCAGTATGGAGATTCATCAGAAAAATGGAAATCAGTCTACCACAAGATACAGCAATTCCTCTATTAGGTATATACGCAAAAGATGTACCATCATACAATAGGGACATCTGCTCAACTATGTTCATAGCAGCATTATTTGTAATAGCCAAAACCTGGAAAGAACCTAGATGCCCCTCAACTGAAGAGTGGATAGAGAAAATGTGGTGTATTTACACAATGAAGTACTTCTCAGCAGAACAAAAAGATGGAATCTTGAAATTTACCTGGAAATGGATGGCACTGGAAGAAACCATCCTGAGTGTGGTAACCCAGTCAAAAACGACAAGCATGGTATGTACTCACTCATATCTGGATTTTATACATGGAGCAGAGTATTGTCAGCCCACAATCCCACAGTCAGTGAGTCTGGGGTGTAGCCAGGACCCTAAGAGAGATATGCATGGTAACCTGGAAAATGGCTAGGGCATGTGGTCTCCTAATTGATTTGGGGGGAGAAGGAGAGGGTAGAAATAGATGGGAGAAAGAGAGGGAGAAAAGAGGAGGGGAAAAGTGGAAATGGGTGAGCAGGGAAGTTGCGCCAGCGTAAGAATATAGGAGAATAGGTTGGGAGATACCATTAAAGAGGGAGACATTATACGTTGGAGGGGAGATCTGGCACTAATGAGATCTTCACAAATCTACAAGAATGACACCAACTTGCATTAAGGCTACCTAAAATGTCCTCCTATGATAATGAGAATGATGAATGCCTTATATGCCATCCTAGAACTCTAATCCAGTGGCTTATGGAGGCAGAGGCAGACACCCACAGCTGTGGACAGAATTGAACACCTGTACCCAGTTCCAAAGAAGAGTGATGACCAAAGGATTAAAGATGTGGCTGGCGAAACCCACAGAGGTAGCTGACCTAAACAAGGGGCAACATATAGAGCCCAGACTGATGACTGAGAGGCCAGCAGGAGACTGATCAAGACACCCTCCCACCGAACATGTGTGACACAGAGGAGGCCTTGGCAATCTGTGGGTCTTTGGAGAGTGGAGCAGTATTTATTCTGGGCATACAGAAGGACTCTGGAAACCCATACCACGTGGAGGGATGCTCTCTCAGCCTGGACACATGGGGAAGAACCTGGCCCTTCCGAGGATGATGTGAGAGTCTCCTTAAATCCCTCATGGGGGTCTTTTCTCTTCCTGGGGAGCAGAGAGGGGATGGAATGGGGTTAAAGCGTTGGTTGGACTGGGGGTGGATGAGGGGAGAGAGCGGTAACTGAAAGTGCCATGCTTAAAAAATTAATTAAAAAGAATGGGAATTATGACTTAAAATTTACATTAAAAAGTTTTTAATTGTGTTTTTCTGTGCTTGTGTACTGATGTCTGTGGTAAACAGAGGGGCTGGGTTCCTCAGGAACTGGAATAATAGGCATGTGAGAATCTTCCTATGTGGTTGCAGGTAACTCTAGTTCTCTGTCATATCAGTATGGTCTCTTGACCTAGGAGTCAGCTCCCCAGCATGTGATTTAAAACTTAAAACACAAAGAACTGCATCTTTGTTTTTCTTTAATAGGCCAAAGTGTAAGATGACAATGGCAGAGTTGAGAGTAAAGTAATAATAATGGATGTTCATGTCAAATGTCCACATCTACCTTTGTCAGGAGAAAAGGGTACATTTCACTCTGGCTTCCCAGGCCATAGAAGAGCTCACTTCCATTTGTGTTCACCCAGAGAAATGCCTGGAATACTTCCTCTGTGCTGTGTTATAGCCTTGTCTTCCTGCTCCAACTGGGACATCAGATTTGGTTTATCAAGGAAATATCCTATTTATGGAGAAAATATATGTAAAGTTAGTAAAATTATTCATGGATTATGTAAATCTGTAGATGGAGCCTTTTGTCCCACTTGGTTCTATAGCCACTCAGACCTAAATGAGCACACAGAGGTTTATACTATATACTGTTTGGCTGATTGCTCTGGCTTGTTATTGGCTAGCTCTCTCTCAATTATTAACCCATTTTTATTAAACAATGTATTACCACAAGACTACGGCTTATCAGTAACGCTCCACATTCAGAGACACAGGTGATACATACAATTAAAGGCCAGTTTATAAGAAAAGAAGAGTAGACAAAAACAAGCATTAAGTAAGTAAAGCCCAGTAGGAAAAGTAGATTGAAAGATGTTTGCTTAGAAGTAAGGGTATTGCAAAGATAATGTTCTCCACAACAAGATTGTTACAGACACAAACAAAGCAATCCATGCCCTTAGGAACATTCTTACTAGGCTCACATTCTTGGATGGTCTTTGGCTTTGCTTGAAGCAGAAGGTCAAGACAGAATTAGAAACCATCTCCCTAAGTTTTAGTATTAAATACCTGTACCCCATGCTGACAGCTAAACTGAGCACTGTTAAGGATCTCTCAAGTAGTTCTGTCTTTGAAGGATGAAGGAATCAGGATAGACAGCTAAGCCCTGGCATCCTGTAGCAGTGTTGGAGTCCCTGAATAGAGGCTGGGAGAGGCCCCTGGTGAAGGTGAAACCTCAGTTGCAATAGAACATCCAGGCTTAAATGGGTCACAGAGAGAAGATGAGAGCCCAGAATGTTATTAGTTACATCTTAGGTGCGATTGAGGCCAGAGCATTATGCTGGAGATGCCAGTATAATGGCATGACTAAAGACATCAGAAGCTGTGGATTGGAGCTCTGTGTGCTGTAGAGGTGGAGCTCCAAACTCTTTGGAAAAGCCAAGAGGGCAGTGAATGATCAGTGGACATCCAGCATTTTATATTGTTTAATTTTGGTATTTCATTGATTTGATTATCACTGTACCCTGATTTTTCCCACAAGGAGTTAAGAAGGTGTGCCATTTTTTACTGTGCAGGAGCTTACAGTTGAGACATTCAACTTTAAAAGTGACTTTGGAGTTTTCAAGAGTTTATGGATATTTCAGAGATCATTAATATCACATACCCAGGTCAAGGGTACTATCCATTCTGCAAACATATCTGACTCTCACCCTGCTTCCCTCTCCTTCCCCTTCTTCCCTCTCCCTCCCCTCCTCCCACACCCCCTCTATCCCCCAGCCTTTGACCCTATCCCCACTTCCTTCCACATAGCGGATATCTAGAGTCTGTCATTTCACTCAGGGCAGGGTTTAGGCACTCCACTAAGAGTCCAGGATGAGAGAGCATCCCTCTTTGTGTTATGGACACATGTAGTCCATTTGTGTGCCAGAGATAAACAATGATCCACTGCCCAGTGCCCCATAGCGTGCCCAGGCCTCCACACTGGCTCTCACACCCAGTACATCTGGATCAGTCCCATGCTTGCCTTCCAGCTGTTGGTCTGGGGTCCAAGAGCTCCCCCTTGTTCAGATCAGTTGTCTCTGCTGGTTTTGCCAGTCCATTCTTTTCCAATTGGCTCATTGATCCTCTCTCTCTGTCACTGTGTTCCATGGGTTCAGTTCAGTGTTTAAGTGTGGGTGTTTGCCTCGGATTTCATCAGTCACTGGATGAAGGCTGCAGAATGGTTACAGACATCAAGTTCATTATCAGGATTGGGCATTCAAGGTATTCTCTCCACTATAGCTTAGCTTGCCAGTTGGTGTCATCCCTTTAGGTAACTAGAGGTTTCACTGGTGCCAGATCTGTCTTCTAACCTGTGATTCCCTCTTCCCGCTATTCTACCCCCCACTCAACCTTTTGGTTCCCCCATGACCTTTTCTCTCTTCCACTTCTCCCCTTCTCTTCTTCCCAGCTCATACTCCCCCCCAACCCTCACCATGTTCCCAATCTGTTCAGGAGATCTTGTCTCATTCCTCTTCTCTGGGGTACAATGCTTATCTCTCTTAGGTTTTTCCTGTTTACCAGACTCTCTGTCATTGGAAGTGCAGACTGGCACTATCCTGATCCATGTCTAAAATTCATATAAGAGTAAGTACATATCATGTTTGTCTTTTTATGACTAGGTTACCTCACTCAGGATGTTTTTTCTAGTGCCATCCCTTTACCTGAGAATTTTAAGATTCCATTATTTTTTTCTGCTGAGTAATACTCCATTGAGTAAATGTACCACACAAAAAGCATGTCTCCAAAATAAATAAATAAATAAATAAAAACCTCAAAATCTACAAAGAAAGAAAAAGCTGATTGGTTGATAGCTAGGCAGGATTTAGGGGCAGAGAGAGTGTCCTAAAGAAGGACAGAGTCTTGGGAGTCCACAAGCAGATAGAGAAGGAAGCAAGATTAATGTGCAGTGTTGAAATAAGGGACCACCATGTAGCAGAGATTAGATAGGAAATATGGGTGAATTTAAAATGGAAGTATTAGCTATTAATAAGCAGGATCAATTGAAAGAGCATTTGTAATTAATAAAAAGTCTCTGAGTGGTTATTTGGGAGCAATTTCTGGGATATAGAGAAACTCTGCCTACAAAAAGTTGTTTCAGATTTGTTTCCCTCTCTCTATGCTATTTCTTGGATTCCCAAACTTTACTATGACTCAAAATCATAAATCTACTGTACTATCTACAATATGAATTTTAGTACAGATTAAAAACAGTAGTAATACTAACATATTTAAACTCTTATATTTTTTGTAAACTTCAACAAATGTTTTATGTTTCAGAAAATGAAGTTGAATCCACTGGTCACAGGTCAAATGGACTCCTGTCAACGAAAACCCTAAGTTTTATCCCATCCCAGTCTGGGTTAGCACCACACTGTAGGGGACATCATTCCAGACCAATGTCTTTGGGGCTGCAGTTGGGATCAGGGGATCAGTTGAAGAGCCTCAGGTCCGATGCTGAGTGTGAATGCAGGAAAGTTAATTACCCAAAGACTTTAAAGGCAAGACAGAAACACCTTACAAAGTTTCCCCACCTGTTTATTCTTGAGGATGGGATCTCTTCCCTATCCTCTGATCACCTCCATCTTTCCCTGGTCTTGTATTCCCCCTTCCCCAACTATTAGGACCATGGGCCTAGAGGTTCCAAATGTATATCTAAGTAAAAGTTGTTCCCCTAATCTCCTTAACTTTTTCTTGTATCTCTAGTCTGTTTCAGGAGATTTTAAATCAACTACAAACTGTGACAGCTACTAACTGGCCTCAGATGATTCCCCAGCACCTGTATCCTAGGAAACTCCAAAGTAGCTAGTCACAGACAATCCAGTCTAACAAGTGATTCCATCACTGCCTACAATCCCTAGCAGCAGATGGTCCTGCAGAGCCTGGACATTGACTGACACAGCCTAATTTTCAGGACCTTGACCAATACACCAGCTTCCTTAGATCCCTAAAAGTAATACCTAAATGTCAACAGGCAGCAGCAAGAGAGAATGACACCCAATTACCCAATACCCAGAGATTCAATAATAAAACAAAAAGGTGGGATTGAAGGGTTTTATAATAGGCTCAAAATTGACAAACATGATATCGACAGGTTTTTCCCTTTATCCTTCTCTCTCTGTGTCTAAAAACTGCTAGATCACAATCCTAAAGCTAGTCACTTAGGTCTAGTTCCTTATTAGGTGGCTGACTTATTCCAGAGACAAAACATCAAGGTCCAACTATCCAAGTTCATTATTTGGCTAATATATCCAATCAGGACTTACCAACTCATTCTAACACTGACTACCCCTTTTTCATTCTAAAAATCCACTCATTATAGGAAAAACTGAATGGTATGAAGCCTGCCAGAGTTCCATTCCTAGGAACTTTTTTTATCATGAGTTTACTGATAGTAAGTTGTCAGTTTTATTGGATTTGTAAAGTAAACACCTCTGGGTGTCTGTGATGGACTTTGCAAACACAGTCAGAGTCTAGCCCTATGATCTAGTCAGTACAACAATCTCTTTATGGAATCACACTGTGATGGCATTTCTGTGGTGGTAAGATACGAAAGGTGGAGTCTGACTCAACACAGGGCTCTCAAGCCACAATTTTAGGAGATATATGTTGTCCTGACCTCTTCCATTGTTTCCTTTCCTTTCCCCCCTGACCAATATGACTTGCTCATCATACTCTTCTTCCACGGATGGACTGATTTCTTGGAAACTATGAGCCAAATAAGACCTTCCTCGGTCAGATGTTTTGTCTCAGTGGTTATAGAAGTTCACTGTTGATAAAAATTTAAACAGAAAGACACAAACAATACTTACACTTACTACACCAGAAAGGGAGTCCTGTTCTAGGGGAGAATCTAAAGTCCTTTGACACCATAAAGTTATCACCAGCATCTGTCCTATTTACCTGCACACATTATCATGTTATCTGTACTCTGGTGCCCCAAAGTGCCTTCTTCTTCTGGGATATTTTCCTGTGGGGACACAGGATTTATTCCTGAATAGATTGCTCAGAGAAGTGTGGTAATCTCATTCCTCCTGCTAGTCAAGCTAGCTTAGAGAAGGGACAAATGAACTAGCCTTTGCTAAGGGCTGAGGACTTTTGGTCTTTTGAGAAAAACTTTCTCAACTGTCATATAAAGCCACTTTCGAGAAACCCTAGCTGAAGTCTCCTTGTTAAATGGCAGAACACAATTTCTTTTAGGCTTAAAATAAGTTTCTCTTTCTTATAGCTTGTCTATAAACAGAAATAATCACAGCTCATACTATTTACCATTGAACCCTGACTTTACCAATATTGGTGAATAGTTTCAGGTAATTCATGCAAAAACCAACCCAAATGGAACCCAAATAAGGACAGTGACAATCCCTCCACATTGATGACTGAGAGGCCACCAGGGGCTGATCCAGACTCCATGAATGTAGTGACAGGGAGGAGGCCACAGAAATCACTGGGGCCTTGGTTTGATCAGTGTTTACCATGGTTTTTGAATGAGATTTGGGAGCCCTTTCCTAATAGAGGCATGCTCTCTCAGCCTGGACACATGGGAAAGAGCCTAGGTCCTGCCCAGGATGAAATGACAGACTTTAGAGATCCCTCTCCAATGAGGGCCCCACCCTCCCTGGGGAATGATGTGGGGGTTGGGTGGGGATTGGTGGGCTGGAGGAAGGACAAGGGAGGAGGGGTGGGAGAGGGAGATGTGACTGACATGTGAAACATTCACATTTCTAATTTAAATAAAACATATATTGAGAAAAAAGAAAGTGTAGATGTTTGCTTGCCCAATCTTACCAAATGAATAATTTCAAGAATGGTTAATATTTATTAGTATGTATGCTCCAGCATTTTAAATTTGTGATTCTTTTGATTTTGACTTTTTGGCGACGTGGTGATTCTGTTGTTTTTGTAGTAAGATGCTACCTTGGAAATGCTGATTTTTACCTAGTTAGGGTTTCTATTGATGTGTAAAGACACCATGATCATGGCAACTCTTATAAAGAAAAATGACATTTAATTGGAGCAGGCTTACAGGTTCAGAAGTTTAGTCTCCTTGTTGTCATGGTGGGAAGCATGGAGCATAAAGGCAGACAAGGTGCTGGAGAGGTAGCTAAGGATACTACATTTGCATCAGCAGGTTGCAGGAAATGAGAGTAGTGCTACCACTGTCTTGAGCTTCTGAAACATCCATGCCCACTACCCAGGACACACTTACTCCAACAAGGGCACATCTCTGACAACAATGCAACACTCCTAAGAATGACACTCCTTATGAGACTATCGGGGCCGTTTTAGCTCAACTACCACAATTGTTCAGTTAAATCACAGACAGAAAACCTTCATCTGGATGCTTTAGGTGAAATATTCCACTTCTTTTGTGACACAGGATTTTCCCAGTTTCCCAGGAGGTGAAAACCAAACAGGCAAACACCTATCCAATAAGGTATAGACATGATCAGACCCTGAACTTGCCCAGCCACGATCTCATTTATTGCTATGTCTTTTATACAATGCTACATTTTGTTGTCTTTTGTATACTGCAACTAACAATTAATTTGTTTTGTTTTGGTTTCTGTTTTTCAAGACAGAGTTCTCTGTGTGACCATGGATATCCTGACACTGCCTCTGTAGATCAGGCTTGTGTCAGAAGTCCACCTGCCTTTGCCTCCTAAGAGCTGGGATTAATGATGTTTGTCACTACTGTCTGGCTCAGAAGTTAACTTTTTAATATATTTTACTCCTGTGGTCTTCAATTTCCTACTGAAAGCAGGGAGTATAAACAGCTTGTAAAAATGCAAAAGTTGGACCTGCTGAATGAAAAGCAGGTGTTTGAACAAGATTGTAATTTATACTGGTGAACAGCAGAGGTAGAATGTTCTGGCTAAAGGATACAGTTCTCCCATGAAGGTAAAGTTGCTGGGGTAGTCTCCTATGAGTTGATGAGGGCCTGAGATATTCTGTCAAAGCCAGCAAGTCACAAAGTATCTGCTAGAGCATAAGGACCATGTCTGCACAGTGTTTCCTGATGCAGAGGTGAGTATCCTACAATGTTGATTCTCAGATTACTCTGAAAATTAATCAGCTCTAGTAAAAAGAGAAAAGGCTTTTTGACAAATAAATGATACTAGACTTTTCCCAGAAAATATAAACCAAAAAAAAGAAAGAAAAATGAGAAAGAGGGAGAGAGGAAAAAAACAGAAAGGAAGAGAGAAAATCTAGCAGAAAGACAGGTCATTCATTCCTTATGCATTAGTATGTTTATGGTAAGTTCGTGTATTGACAGAGTGTGTGTTCATATGTTATATGAAAAATAGCATGTAGAAGTATTTGTTGGTATAAGGTATGGCAGTTGAAACATATGGCCCAATAGTATAAATAGATCTATAGAGCAGTAGTCAATTGACGTTTGCATAACACACTACAAATGTATACGTAAGAAGTTGGAGTCTGAGATGCAACAATAAGACAGATGCACTAGGTGGAGAATACCCTGGCATATTTTCATAGGTTTATATGAGTCATATAAAATATGTCAGGAAACATGGAAGTTCCAAGTTACCTAGTAAAAGCTGAATTCCTCCTTGCCAACTTTCCTGTCCCCATGCTCATTCAAAAAGGACAAAAATAAATA
>NW_024433475.1:0-18913 GCF_017639785.1 Mesocricetus auratus | reverse complement strand
TGATACACTAGGGGAAATAGATTCATAGACCACAGAAAATCTTAAGTCTAACAAATCCCTAAAACAAAATATCCAGGAAATATGGAACACTGAGAAAAGACCAAACCTAAGAGAAATAGGTATAGAAGAAGGTGAAAAATATGAACCTCAAAGGGTCAGAAAACATATTCAAGAAAATCCTAGAAGAAAACATGCCAATGAATGTACAAGAAGCCTACAGAACACCAAACAGAATGTACCACAAAAGGAAATCCCCGTGCCACAAAATAGTAAAAATGCTGAACATACAGAATAAAGAAAGAATATTAAGAGCAGCAAAGGAAAATGGTCAAGTAACATACAAAGGCAAATCTATCAGAATCACATCTGACTTCTCCATGGAATCTCTAAAAGCTAGGTGGTTCTGGATAGAATTCTACCAATAGTAAGAAACCATGGATGCCAGCACAGACAACTATACCCAGGAAAGCATTCAATCACTATAGATGGAGAAAATAAGATATTCCATGACAAAACCATATTTAAACAATATGTATCCACTAACCCAGCCCTACAGAAAGTTCAGGAAGGAAAACCACAACCCAAGGGAGTTAACTACAAGCAGAAAAACATAGGCAATAGATAATCCCACCTTACCAACAATCAAAAGAAAAGAGGGAAATCCACATATAATTCCACCACCATAAACTCTTGCAAAACAAACAAGAATGAGAAATCCACTAAGATAAAGTTTCAATTTTGAACATCTATGTCCCAAATACAAAGGCACTCACATTCACAAAAGAAGTATTACTAAAACTCTTATCACATATAAAGCCCCACACACTTATAGTGGGAAACTTCAACACCATACTCTCAACTCTAGACTGGATTATCAGACAGAAACTTGACAAAGAAGCAAAGGAACAAATAGAAGTTGTGACACAATGGGAATTAACAGACATCTATAGAACATTCCACCGAAGTAAAAAAGAATATACATTCTTCTCAGCACCACATGGAACCTTCACATGTCTCGACCACATACTTGGAAACATATCAAATCACAACAGGTACAAAAAATTAGAATAACTCCATGCACCTTATCACACCACCATGGTTTAAAAATGAATTCAACAACAACCAAAATGCAGAAACCCTACATACTCATAGATGTTGAATAGGAAGCTCATTTTTGATAACCCTAAACATCCTGAAATGTCACTCCAAGGGCATGGCTATAGGTGTGGATGCATTACTGGTGTAGAACATGATCACCAGACACACAAAGTCAAGATCAAGGCAAATCAGGCCAAAAAGAGAAGGAGCATATTACTTAAAGTTATCCACTGGTGTTGCAGTACAGTGATAACCTGCCTTGATCTGGCCACACTTTACTAGTACCTCATTAGGTTGCTGGTTCTCCATCAACCATCATTGAACTGTAAGATTTTAAACCAAGATCTCCCAGAAGAACAGCTTTTGCCTGCCAGTTCTTAGCTTCTGGGAGAGACAAATTACTAGCCTGGAATCTTTGATTTCCAGAATCCCTGTCAGGCAGTAATGTCAAAAAACTTCCCAGAAACATCAGTTCTTGTACCCACTACTGGATCAATTCTAAAAACAACCTTCTCATGGGAGTTCCCCTCTTTTGTCCAGGAATCACTGTTCTTCCTTTTGAATTTTTTCTTCGTTGAGAGTTTAAACAAAAGTTGAAGGTCAGTCTTCTTCTACCTCTCTCTGTCTCTCTGCACTCCATAGACTTTCCTAAGGAGATCACCCAATCTTTCCAGCATGTTCATCTTTGAACCTTAAGGGCACTAAATAATTATCCAAAGGCAGTTGGTGTTGCTAGAACACAGGAGACCAGGTGAAATAACTGGATTCCATGGTCTCCAGGGCACAATGGAATTTCAGGGAAGGGGCTACTGATGTGGAAAAAAATGTCCTCCCTGCTAACTAGCTTGCCTCATACCTCATCTGAAATCAGGTTTCCCTATACAGGAATCTCTCATGGGACAGCGCCTACAGCACCTCCTTCTTCGAAAATTGGTTCTAATTGGTTGGAAAACCTTTAGTAACTTCCACATGTGGGATGAATTCTGCAGATTCCAGCCTCTCTGCAGTGTGCTTTTGCTTCTTGTGAAAAAATTCTGTTTCTAAGAGGATTAGAAGTTGAGGAGTTGCACTCAGACTGATTTGTGTCCTGTAGCAATAATAAGTTCCCAAATTAAGTTATGTCTAGGCTCCCCTAGAGGCACTACATTCAGTTTCCCAGGATGCTCACATCCCTCTGTTGTCTAATCCATGCCATGCATATCTGATATGAGCTCAAACCTTTCCAAACTGTTATTATTTATCGAAAATAATACATCTAGACAATTGGAGAAATCTTGCCAGCACATTGTACTTCTCAATTCAAATTATAGTAGATTTTAAAAGATAAGGAAAAACAAGCCAGGCCTTTGTGCAGTCTACATTTATCCCTTGTCCATTTGTTTAAGCTGCAATATTGTATTGTGTCTACCTATAAAATGAGATGGTCCAAGTGTACTTCACCATGAACATTCTGTTTAACTGTACTATCCTGTTATATATGGATTCAATAGGCTATTCTTTTTGTTATAATGTTGTTCCAAGTCTTCTGTTTGGGAATGTTCTGTTCTTCTGTTGGGGAATGTTCTGTTATTTCTCATATATATACATATACTAAGATCAACATGTGACATTTGTTAGAGCCTGAAAATATTCAAGGACAAGTTACTCTTGTTCATTAGGAATATAAAAAATGACTTCTGTCAAAAAATCAGTGTTGAGCATCAGACATAATTTTGCTATTTGTCAGGTTATCTGACAGGGAAGGACCCCATTAGGACTATGTTCTAACTGCCTGCTTTCCTCCTCCAGATCAGAAAAGCTGCAGCATTAGCTGGACCAAGTTTTAGAGCATCATGAAAGCCTACTGCAGGCCCTGTCCTAGTGAAGTGACCTCCAATCTACAGTTATCCCACCACATTGTATTGACAATGGGCAAATTGTTCACTTTCAAAATCATATTCTAACATGTACTTGGTCGACGAACTCAATCTTCAGCTCCTTAAAAGGAACATTTACAAATAGGTAAAGCAACTTAAGTTTTGTACAAGGCAATAAACATGGGTCTATCTGCAGTCTTCTGCATACCAGTACCCAGTTATGCCAGCACCATTTGGTGAAGATGCTTTCTTTTTTCCATTGTACAGTTTTAGCTTCTTTGTCAAAAATCAAGTGTTCATGGGTGTGTGGGTTAAAATTAGGGTTTTCAATTCGGTTCCATTGGTCTACCTGCCTAATTTTGTGCAAATACCAAGCTGTTTTCAGGACTATAGCTCTATAAGAGAGCTTGGGAGCATTCATCCAGTGACTGATGGAAGCAGAGGCAAACACACAATTAAACACTGAACTGAAATCAAGGAACCCAGTGGCAGAGAGAGGGAGCGATGAGCAAATTGGCAAAGAATGGGCTGGCAAAACCAGCAGATACAGCTGATCTGAACAGGGGAGAGTTCTTGGACCCCAGACCGACAGCGGGGAGGCCAACATGGGACTGATCTGGATCCCTCAAATGTGAGTGTTAGTGAAAAGGCCTGGGCAATCTATGGGGCCTTGAGCAGTGGATCAGTGTCTATTCCTGGAATACAAGCAGTCATCGTGTGCCCATAGCACATAGAGGGTTTCTCTCTCAGCCTGGACTCTTAGGGGAGTGCCTGGACCCTACCCGGTGTGAAATGACAGACTCTAGATATCTCCTATGTGGAAGGAACTGGCAATACGGTGGGAGGCTGGGGGGGAAGGGGAGTGCGGGAGGAGGGGAGGGAGAGGGAACTGGGATTGACGTGGAAAAGAAGCTATTGGTGCTGCACGCCTTTAATCCCAGCACCGGGAGGCAGAGGCAGGCAGATCTCTGTGAGTTCGAGACCAGCCTGGACTACCAAGCGAGTTCCAGGACACCCTCCAAAGCCACAGAGAAACCCTGTCTCGAAAAACCAAAAAAAAAAATTAAAATAAAAAACAATAAAAAAACAAATAGGTAAAGGGAAAGAATAGAGAAATAAGGGGAAAATAAATAAAGGAATAGCCAGAAGAAGGGAAAAACACACAAGATATAATCATACATTAAAATGAGTAGAAGGGACTAGTTGAGGATGAATAATGGGAATGGAGAATTTGCAGGGAAGTAGGAAAATGAGGTAAAGAAGTTCAAATACAGAAGGGATACAAATAAAGAAATTACTAATTGTTTATAAAGGAATACATATAAATAAATTCATACATAAATATAAAAATACATTATTTACGAATAAAATAATAATATACATCAATTTGTGTATATGTTAATTTTAATACATTTAATATATATTAAATATATATATATGTATATATTAGCTTTTGTAATGGAAGTTAACGAGAACTAAGCAATTACTATGGTATTAAAATACATTTGGTTTTGTAGACCCATGAGGGGAGATTATTTCATTTTACCACTTTATATAAAGGAGGAAGTATTACCATTCTTTGAAGAATTATGCATAATAAACACAAAAACCTACAAAACTCAATTTTCTGAAAATATCCATGTGTGCTCAACTGCAAGCATAGAGAACAGAATAACGTAGACTCAATATGACTCTAAATAAATTCAAATTTCACATGTGGTGTTGATACCCTGTAACAAAGCTGTTAAATGACTTCAGATAGACTAAGTTCAGCAGCTTTCAAATTAGAGAAAATTACATATCCTACATCAACTTCAGTCTAAACTAAGAATTGTCAGGATATATTTCTGAGCACATGTAAGAAGAAAAATTTACACGGGGCTGGATTTGTTGGAGTCCTCACGTTTCTTAGTCAAGAGTTTTACTTCTTATGGGAGAGGACATCAACCAACAAAACTCATTGATAAAGTTCTGCACAGACTATATTCAGTGATATTAGGTTCTCATATCATGGACAATTGTTCCAGAATCTTGGCCAGTATCCAAGTCTTTGGCCATAACTGATTGGAAGACTTACCTCTATTCCATGATGACATTCAAATTGATCTAACAAGGCACATGCCTCAGGATACAAAAATATACTATTGTAACATTGCCTCTCAGCAGATACCTCCTTCTTTGACCCATGATAAACTGCCAGCTTCTGGAGTCTCCTCTGGGCCCAGGGTTGCCAACCAGCAATTATGACTTAACAGTGGGTCTTACTTAACTGATCAAGCTATGCCCTCTGCCAACTGGTTAAACTTGTGTGGCTTTCCATGCTTGGAGGCCTCTGGCTGTGTGATCAATACCTGTCACTGACATATGAGCTGACATTTTGGAACCTATTCCCCACGCTTCATTTCATCCAAGTCTCAACGCTGGGGCAAGGACTGTTCCTAACTCAACTTGACAGATTGTCAGCATTGTTGACTCCAAAGAAAGTTCTAAACTTTTCTGAAAAGAGTAAAAGTGGATTAGAAGAGGAAGCTCAAGTTGGGTAGAGGGAATGAGGTGAAAGGAGGGAGGAAAAACAAACTGTTAATGGTATATAAATAAAATGAAAAATATTTTAAAGAATAGATAATTGTAAAGAATATATATACAAAAAATTGTATACAGTATATATACAAAATATTTTCTGATTGCCTGTGTTAGCTTCAATAGTTTTTTGTCTTCTTTTGGGGAGATGCTTACATCATAAATCTCTATTTGCTCCTTCTTAACATTTAGAGAGGTCTAATACTATTCATGTCATCCTATATATCCTACATACTAGAATCAAAATCTTACGTTCTCATAATCATGGAACTTTGGCTTCCTCTCTAGAGTACTGAGTATGTTTTCTTCCTTGTCATTTTATGAGCTTTCTGAATGCAAATATTTCCTCAAATTATAATTAATTAATATGCTACTGTGTATCCACATTGTGGTCACCAAAGTTTTTCCAATTTAAGTATTTCTAGATATGGAAATTCAGAGAAGGTAGCCTTTTTAAATAATTGATTTTAAGCAAGTAGGGTTGAAAGGTACAAAATTAAAAATAATTCTTATTTTTCAAAATTTAACTTTGTTAAATAAACCACAAAATCATTGATACATGGACACATGAGTCTCTCCCTAATCTGCCGGTTTTAAAAAGTATTACATCTCAGAATAGAAGTATCTCCTACTAGTTATGTTCACTCTGAGAGCTGACACAGCATTTTGCAACTAGATGCTATATATCCACTATCAAAAACAGAGGTCTATTTTGAAATCCAAAGTACAGGATGGAAGTTGAAAAATGTTCAATTACATCACACAATGGTCAAGGAAGAAATAAAGACATTAAGAGTTCCTGGGTGTCAAAGTGGATAACTCTGCAATCTATAGGAACTTGGAGAATAGATCAGTTTTTATTCCTGGCATACAAACGGACTCTCAGAGCCCATTCTACATGGATGGATGCTTTTTCAGCCTGGATACATGGGTGAGGACATATGCCCTGCCCGGGATGATATGAGAGACTCTGAAAATCACTTATGGAAGGCATTACCTTCCCTGGGGAATGGATGGGTAATTGAGTTGGGTGAGGGGTTGGCAGGTCTTTGAGGCCAGTTAAATATAAAATTATTATAAGAAATAATATAAGGACACTAAAACACAGGAGGAAAGGGCAAGGATGTTAAAGCAACTTGTGTAAAACCGTGACTGCACTACATGCATCAGGCCCCAGGTGTGGGAGCATTTACATTCCAAAGCAGCACACCTGCAATCATGGACAGTCAGAAAACAGAAACTGTCCACAGTGACTGATTCTGTGAATAATGATCATCATGGAACTTTAACTACTAGACTTGCCATTTTCTTTATCCTCTTAATGGAGTATGACTTATCATGCTTCTGCTTGCATGTGTGTCCAGTATACATATATTTTATATTTTAAATATACATATTTTAAATATACATATTTATCTATAATTTCAGAAGATGTTTGCCACCTGTACTTTTGCTTAAACTTAATAAATATTTATTACAGGCCATGAGGTTGCAGCAGGTAAAAAATACTTGGAGTGCATTTTGGATTAAATGTCACCTGAATTTTCAGTTCAGAATACTCTGAGCCTTTCATTCCAGAAGGAAAGGCCTTTTGAAGCATGTAGTGGTTTATTTTGGGTGTGTTTTCCAACATAATCTTTAGTAAGAACTTGCTTAGAAAAAAAGAATTCCTAGAATTCTTTGAAAATTAATAGACAACGTACCCAAATTTACGGGACACTTTGAAAGCAGCGCTAAGAGGCAAGCCCTCAGCACTAAGTGCCTATATAATGGATCTAGAGAACTCCCACACTAGTGACATGGCAGCATACATGAAATATCTAGAATAAAAAACAAAATTACCCAGGAGGATTAGATGACAGCAAATAATCAAATTGGAGGTTGAACATTAAAATAGAAACAAAGGAAACAATATATAGAATCAATGAAACAAAGAGTGGGGTCCTTGAAAGAACAAGATAGAAAAAGCTTTATCCTATCTAACCAAAAGTCAGAGAGAGAATATGAAAAGTAACAAAATCAGAATTGAAAGGGGGGGCAGACATAACAATGGATACTGAAGAAATCCAGAGAATAATCAGGTCATAATTTGAAAAATCTGTACTCCACAAAATTGGAAAACTTAAAAGGAAATGAGCAATTTTTTGGATAGGTATCACATAACAAATTAAATCAAGAACAGATAAACAATTTACATAAACTTATAGTCCATAATGAAGTAGAAGCAGTCATCAAAAGTCTACCATGCAAAAAAGAGCACAGGGCAGGCTGTTTTCAGTGTAGAATTCTATCAGAAATTCAAAGGTAAATTAATACAAAAACTACTCAAATTGTTCTATGCAATTGCAACTGAAGGTTCAGTGCCAAACTCTTTTTACATGGATATAATCACCTTGGCTCCAGTCTCCTGTACAAATTCTTTCAAGGGTACCTCCTACTTTTCTAAGAGTTGCAGCATGACTGGATTTATGGTAAGGTCTTTGCTCTATTTGGACTTAAGTTTTGTTCATGGCCATTGATATGGGTCTATCTGCAGTCTTCTACATGTCCACTTACAGTTATGCCAGCACCATTTACTTTCTTTATTATATTGTATAATTTTAGCTTCTTTGTGAAAAATCAGTTGTTCTTATGTGTGTGGGTTAATAACAGTGTTTCCAATTCGATATCTTTGGTCTACCTCTCTATTTTTGTGCAAATACCAACCTTTTTCAGGACTATATTTCTATAATAGTGCTTAAAGTCAAGGATGGTGATTCCTTTGGAAGGTACTTTAATTTACAGTGTTATTTTGGCTACACTGAGTGATTTGATTTTCCACATAACATTGAGTATCATTCTTTAAATGTCTGTGAAGCGTTACTCTGAGATTTTGATAGGGATTGTATTGAATCTGTATATTGCTTTTGTTAAGATTGCCATTTTTACTAGGTTAATAATGCCGATCCAAGAGCATGGAAGATCATTCCGTTTTCTGGTAGTTTCTTCAACTTCATTCTTTAAAGAGTCAAAGTTTTTGTTATTCAGGTCTTTCACTTGTTTGGTTAGCAATACCCCAAGTTATTTTCTTAGCCATCAGGGAATTGCAAATCAAAACACCTTTGATATACCATCTTGCTGCTGTCAGAATGGATAAAATCAAAAACACAAATGACAGTTTATTCTTGAAAGGATGTGGAGAGAGGAGAAACCTCTTCCACTGCTGGTGGGAGTACAAACTAGTACAGCCACTTTGGAAATCAGTATTGTGGTTCTTCAAGATAATGGGAATCAGTCTACCACAAGGTTCAGGAATTCCACTCTTTGGCATATACCAAATGAATGTACATTCATACAACAAGGACATATGTTTATTTATGTTCAGAGCAGCATTATTTGTGATAGCCAGAAACTAGAAGCAAATTACATGTCCTTCAACCAAAGAATGGATTGAGAAAATGTGGTACATTTACACAGTGGAGTACCACTCAAAGGAATCTTGATATTTATAGGCAAATGGATATTAGACAGAGAGTAAAGGATTGCCAGCCTACAATACACACCTCCAGAAAGTATAGGAAATAATGAAGACAGTAAGAGAGACATACATGGTGCCCCAAGGAAGGCGAATTGTACAAGAACCCCTGAACAAATTGTGCGTAATGGGGGAGGCAGGAGGGAGATAGGACAAAGAGAAGGTGAGAAGAGGAAGTGGGAGGAAAACATAAGGAATCAGGAAGATTGAGTGGGGAGAGGAATAGAGGAGAGGAAGAAAAGAGACACATCAATAGATGGAGCCATTATAGGTTTAAAGAGAAATCTGGCACTAGGGAAATGTCAAGAGATCCACAAAGATGATGCTAACTAAGAATATAGCAATAATGTCGAGGCTAATTAAAATGTCCTTCCCCTATTAGATGATTAATGACTACCTTATATAATGTCCTAGAAGCATCATCAAGTAGCTGATGGAAGCAGAAGCAGACACCCACAGCTAAACACTGACTCGAACTCCTGGAATCCAATTTAACAGAGGGAGGAGTGATGCACAAATGGGTCAAGACCAGGCTCAGAAATCCCACAGAAACAACTGACCTGAACAAGAGGGAACTCATGGATCACATTCTGACAGCTATGCAACAAGCACAGGATTGAACCCACCAGAAACATTCAGCATATACTTATGCTAATTCAAAAATCATAGATTAAAATCTGAGGTGGCTATTTAATATTGCAAAGTGGATACTGGCCAAAGTTTTTCTCAACATTTCTAATATCTGTTCCCTTGTAACAGATTACTGGTTCCTCAGCATTTCCCAACCTGACCGCAGACTGTTACCCACTCCAACCCCTGAGTTCCAATTCCCTTCCCCTATCCTGTGATGATTACATAGCCTCAGTCACTTTGGATTTTGGGGTCTTTCAGGCTCCTGTGCTCTTGGTTCCTCATCCTTGTCTTTTCCAGTATCTATCCCCACATCCTCTCCTTTGTTGCTTCATTCTAGAAATTTTTAGAGGCTTCTGGCTATTTCTCCCTCATATCTAGCAGTAAACCTTCTCCTCTCTTATATATAAGCACATACCAGTATCATTTCATTGTTTTGTTTCCATTCAGCAGGGTTTATTTCACAAACATGTGGAGGAAACTGATCAGAGTATTTCAAGAACGATTAAGGGAACACACTTGAATTATCGTATGGGTTGCTATATAAAATATGAAAAATTTGTTTGTGTACTCTAAACTCTGTCAGAAAAAATTTTAACATATTTTACAATTTAGTTTTTAAATGTTTCCCTAAATGCTTGTCTGTATAGCACACAATTTCCTGGTGCTAATGTAGACAAGAGGCAGAAATAGAATCCTCTGCAAATGGAGTTGCAATATAGGTGCAAGAAATTCATCCCAATTCTACAGGAGGAGGAGACAATGGGTGAAGCAAATGTGAATTTAAAGAAACTCATATTTAAAGGAAATACAAAAGCTTACAACATTGAGCAGTTCATGAAGTATTACTTGGGAATGGTTTGCTTTTTGTGAAAAGCATGGGGCCTTTTTAGTTATCTTTCTACCCCTGAAAGTTACTTTGTATCACTTCATTTCAGCTTTTGTTTCCTGTTTGGCAAATGGTTTAAATTGGTTACTACAAAAATCATGTTTTACTGTGAATCCACTTCTAAGGTGGGAAAATTCAAGTTACACATATTCTCTAGAATGATTCAAACAGCACTCACCCAAAAGTGAAGGTTTTGTCCTGCTGCAGTTACTCACTCTCCTAAACTGCTTTCCAAAGGACACATAGCAACACACCATCAGAAGTATCTGTGAGGTGAACTTCAAAATGTAATCAGATATTAAGATCATATTGTTCCCCAGTAAAGCCAGTATCTGAGCAGTATTGTGATACCATGCTGTGTTCTAATACAGATATTGTGAATTTAATTAATGTCATAGTTGGAATGACATAGAAAAGCTTGTTTCTATAACTGTACTTACTTTACATGGACATATTAGGACTAACTGCACACCACACAAGTAGTCTGTGTGCATCAGGTGCCAACTCTTTATATCAGGCATGGGAGAGTGCAGTATTCCAGGCATCCCTGCCATTGTTATTATATTATTATTATTACTATTATTATTGTTGATGTTTTGCTGTCATAGTTATTATAATAATAATTTTCATTATTATTAACTTAGCATTTCAGCAGAGATTTTCTGTGCATTCTTGACATATATAGTACTCTATTAGCAGTTCTGTCTGGCCTCACATTCAGAGGTTCAACTCTGTCTTCCTGTTGTCTGTTGGAATTAATGACATTCAGTGGCTTTGCATTCCCACATTTGCTTTTTACTTAAGCAAATTTTCATGACCTTTAGCAATGGTCAGCAGATTAGCTAGTGTGCTTCACCCTGTTGAAGAGGGTCCAAAGTATTTGTCTTAATTCCCAGAGCTTGGTTGTCTATGCTGCCTCTCATCTATGCTGACGAACTGCCCATACCAGCAGAGAACACTGTTGGTGAGAGCGACTCTCGATTGCCAGCAGAGAACTCTGATCATGAGCAGACCTCTGGAATGCCAGCAGAGAACACTTATCATGAGCAAAACTCAGCAACCCTGATCACTTCCTGAAGCCAACTGTCATTCCAGATATGTGCTTGGACTGCCAGACGTGTGCACAGGTCTTGGGAAGGAAAGCCTCTTACAGACAGTGTAGGTTAACCTCTTCCTGAAGCCAGTTTCCATTGGAGATCAGGCTCTACTAGTGAAATTCCCTTGCCAGCAGAGAACACTGATCCGTAGCCTATCTCCAGAATTTTGATCACTTATTGAAGTCAACTGTCACTCCAGTTCTTCGCTTGGTCTGCTGGAAGTGTGCACAGGTATTTGGAAGTAAAGATTCCTACAATCACAATCGCTTATCCTATTCCTGTTGCCAGTTGCCATGGGAAACATCCTTCAAGGCTCTTTGTCTGAGGTAAATAACATAAGACAGTTTTCTCTGTTCAACTGTCTTAGAAACTACCTGCCTAGACCAGTGGAGAGAGGCCTACAGGCCTCTGATAGCTTGGCTTTGGCCTTCTTATAACACATCGTGGTTTCTCAGAAAATGGACCAAGATTCAAAAGGGAAGGTTTAACCCTAGCAAAAACCATGGAATATTTGACAACCAATATAACCCAGGGGATTTGCCCTATCAACAACAACTTCTACAGTCTATGCCCAGACTGAGGTTCAGAGACCCACATGTGCATCAGGAAGCAGGCAAGAAATGCAGGTGGGTCATATCCCCTGACTCTGCGTGCATGTAAATCCCATACTATTATGCAGGTAATGAAGTATCTATAAACTCTATAGTGTGCAACTTTATTTTCATTGTTTCTTATTTCATCCTTCCTTCCTTCCTTCTTTCTTTCTGTCTGTCTGTCTGTCTGTTTGTCTTCATTTGTTATTTTCCCTCATTAGTAGGACAGAAGTTTGATTTCATGGATGAAGTACATGTCAGACATTGATTTTGCAAACAAAAAACATGGCCAATATCAACTCAATATGATGGAAACATTTCAAATTATTTTCCAGATTGGGAATCTGGTTTTGTTAGTGAATGTATAGCATCTAGTTACAAAATACTGTGTCAGGTCTCATTGTGAACATAAGTAGAAGCTAATGATTCCGTGCTGAGTTGTAATGCTTTGTAAAACCTGTGGATTAGGAAGAGTTTTAACTGTCCATGTATCAGTGACTTTTGGTTTATATTACAAAGTTAAATTAAAAAGCTTGATTTATTTTTATTTTTGAACCTTCTATCCCTTACTTGCTCAAAAATCTTCTGAATTATTTTATAATAATTTTTTATTTAACTTTTTACATATTTCTCTCATTTCCATCTCCTTCCCCTCTTTTCTGGGGCCCTACCTCCCCCAAACCCCTACTCCACTCATCAAGCTGGCAGTTGTTCATTAGCCAAAGGAGGTTGCAGCTGGGAAGCAATGTTAAATTTGTGTATTTTAGTATCCCAAAGCATGTGCTTGGTACAACTGCTAATATCAGCATACATTGGAAGTGAGTCTCACAATCCAGGGCCAAAGACTTGGACATCGACCAAGAAATTGTAACTGTTTCCCATGGCATGTATACCTAATCTCACAGAGTATAGTCTGTGTGGAAGTTTCTCAACGAATTTTGTTGACTGATGTCCTTTCCCATAAGAAGCAAATTCTTGACTAAGAAACTTAAGGACTCAAACTTAGCATCCCTGTGTAAGTTTTCTTCCTTACATTTGTTCAGAAATGTCTGACAATTATTCGGCTAGACTGAGTTTGATGTAGGTTATAGAATTTTCTCTAATGTGACAGCTGCTGAATTCATTCTATGTGAAGTATCTTAAAGGCTTTGATACAGAGTGTGAGCACCACATGGAAAATTTGAGTTTATTTGGTGTCATATTGAGCCTTGGTTATTCTCTTGAGCGCACACTGATATTTTGAAAAAATTGAGTTTTGTATATCTGTGTTTTATTATGTGAAACACTTCAAAGAATATTAATACTCCTTTTTATATTAAAAATAATACAAGATATTGTCACCTCATGTGTCTACAAAACCAAATTTTTTCTTTTACTACCATATTAATAGCTTAGTTCTCATTAACTTCCGTTACATAAGCTTTTATATATATTACAATAGAATTAATATATACTCATATTTGATATACATTATTAATTTATTTATAAATTATAAATTTCTATATTCATATATGTATTTATATACATCCCTATGAGTAATTTTCACTTTCTTTATTTGCATCTTCCTGTATTTGACCTTTTTCTTTCTTTTTTCCTACTTCCCTGTTGATTCTACCTTCCCATTATTTATCCTCTACTATTTCCTCCTTCTTATTTTCATGTATGATTATATCTTGTGTGTGTTTGTTATTTTCCTTCTTTGGGCTATTCCTTTATTTCTTCCCCCCTTATTTCTTTCTTCTTTCCTTCATCTATTTGTAAATGTTCCCTTCTAGGGAACAAATGGTTTTGAAAGCATACAACTTGCTCATTGTCAATACAATGTTGTGGGAGAACTGAAGCTTGGAGGGTCACTTGGAGGGACACTGTCTGCAGTAGGCTCTCATCATATCATGAAACTTGCTCCAACTAATATTGCAGCTTTTCTGCTCTGGAGGAGGAAGGAAGGCAGTTAGAACACAGTCCTATTTGGTTACTTCCATGTCAGCTGACCTCAAAAAAGCACAGTTGTCCCTGGTGCTCAACACTGATATTTTGACAGAAGTCATCGATTATATCACCAAGGAACAAGGTTCACAGAGTAACTTGTCCTTGAATATTTTCAGCCTCTAACATGCCATCAAACACGGAGACAGAGAATTTATAGTATGTTCTGTTCCTTGCAAGTTGCTTCCCCAGCACCCACTAGGAATCTCACATGAACCCTGAAATGAAAATGAAACACAGGGCATGGAACTCCTTCCTTAGTGTCAGTATATAACACCCATCTCATCAAAACGACATGTAAGTCTGTGACGTGCGATTGACCTATTTCCTTCTTGTGCTACAGTTTCAAGAGGAGCAGCAACGTCTGTTTGCCAATTGTTTCTTACAAGAGACTCACTTCCCAGGAATACTGATGCATGGCCACAGGAATGAACAGTTGGATATCATGAGAGTGAAGGGGACAAATGTGTGTGGGAGGACTAGTTAAGGGATATGTGAAAGATCATTTTGCTTTTAGTGTACAGATTTTAATGTGACATGAGGAAATGCTGCCTGAATTCAACCTGAACGAACTGCTTTCTCTACTTGCTGATCCTGGGTCTGGAGTTCTCTGATGACTTACTCTTCTTCCTCTCAAATCCCTTTCAATTCTCCAAAGAAGTGCTGCAGCACGATCCATTCCCCTAGCACCTACTTGGTGTCTTTCCTGAGTTTTCAACCACATTCTGCTCCTGAATATTCTCTATCTCAATTTGGTGCTTCAGATTGTTGGCAATGCCCTCAGTATTCTCAGCTCCTCCAGGCTTCTCCTGTCACCTATGCCTTCATATCCCTTGCAGCCATGCCAGCTACACTCAGGAGGCCAAAAGTAGACAACAGAAAACTTCAAAAAGAATGAAACAGTTTCTGAAAACACCATCAACAAAAGACATCCAAGAACTGTACCAAAGATAGTGCATCATTCAGTTCATTGGACATGGTAATCTGGCAACATCAGGAGGCAAGAGAGAAATCAATTCGGACAGAGGATAGGAGACCCAAGGAGTGTAGAGGTACCATGGGGGCAATAAACTTCTGCCTGATACCACTGTCATGCTGTAAATTGTTCTTCTACTTAGAAAAGAGGTCCTCCAACTGTGAGTCATCTCTCCTTTTTAGATGAAATTATTCTTTTAATGGTTGACATCTCAGACATCCTGCATGACAAAAGCTATCATAATTTTACAGTAGTAAAATTGTAATTATTCTGTAGCAAGAAAAATGCTTTTAAATATGGGGCAAACCAATAAATGACAAATTGTATTAACATCATCACGACACTGGGAAGATTGATAACCATTGAACTAGATCATATTAAGGATGAGAGTCTGTTCCTGGGAGGAGATAACAGTGTCTCTCACAAGACCAAGTGATGTTTGCTAAGGATTATTGCTAAGAGGCATAAAGGCTAGAAGCAGACTTGTGTATGTTGGAGTTGAGAAAAAAGAAAGGCAGAGATTGACATTTTAAAATGCTTTGTTTCCCTCCAAAACAGGCACTTACCAATAGAAGAGTGACTCCTTGACATGTTCCTTGAATTTATCGAAGACTTCAATGTTCTCATTCTCCAACCTACGCAGGTCTTCCATGAAGTGCATATACTCTATATTAAGCTGTCTGATAAATGATTTGGCATATGGTAGGGCATTGACCTAGAATCAAAAATCTCCATGAATAAAGTTTTCAATGATCACATGAATTCAGACTGTGTTCAAGAATATTGGTGATGATGGAAAGCCACAAAATGCCTACTATATTGTTGTAACTTATTCTACTTATTTAATTGGCTATCCTAAACCTAGACCAGCTGAGATGGGATGTTTAGGGAAAGAGTAGTTAAGACTGTTTATATAGCTGGATAATAAGTTCCATATGATTTATTTTATGCAGTGTGCCCACCAAAATCTGTGATGATGTTTCTCCTGTCTTCAAAATATAAATTCTAAATCCCAGTGCTTGTCACAATAAAGGACAAAATCACACTACAAGGAAACTTGTGAATGGGACTTAACATTATGTAGAATGAAGTTCATGATATTCAAGGGGATACCTACATGGCAGTAAGTTGATCATATTGGAATAACTGTAGTGCTCTAAGTTGTAATCCTAATGCTCATCACAAGAATCGCCTGGAAGTGTAAGACAAGAAAATCTTCATGCCCGTATAGAGACTGCTGATTGCAGGCTCTAGGAGGGAACACATGCTCAAATGCAGAAACACATTGACAGCAAAACACATTTGTGTGTGATTGTGTGTATGAGATGGTGAGATACAGAGACACAGAAAAAGAGAGACATGCCATGCTACTAAGGGATGTTAAATAATGCATGCATGTTTGTCATCTCAGAGAAGACCAAAATGTGCAGGGATCAGTTCCAGGCCTGAAATGTGTGAACATGCCGCTCTAATTGATATTTGAAGAACATAGCACACAGTGTCATGTCAGGCAAATATAGAATCACCACAAAATCTCAGCTGCTATCATCTTGAAGATGCTGCCACTCAACAGTATTTGTCCAAATCATGGGAATAAAACACTACAGTTACAGTCCCTGAGTTATGTGGCTCAGGATACGTGCCCTGGGTTTGATTTGAAGAAACAGAATAGTAGTCTCTGTGATTCTCACTCTTGCCCGGTTTCAGGTTCTCGATGTGGTAAGCATTTAAAGATACTTGGTTTGACAAAGGGACACCCTTAATGTATGTACATACAGCAGCTCAGATCTTAGATAAAATATAGTAAGTGTGAAATTGGAACCAAGATTATCACCATGGCATTAAAAATTTTCAGGGGATCCTTCAGTGATGGAAATCAGGTAGTCTCGAAGCTCCTTGGTTTTTTCTGGCCACTTGTTCTTTTTGGATGGTCATACTATCCATCTGGTCTTGCACTTCCTTTTTGGTGAGGATAGCTAGGGTTGATCATGGCTCTCAAGCAGTCATTGTGCAATGATGAACACAAGTAAACTAGAATTGGGACAAACCATAAAGGATAAACAAATCATTCTGAATCTTTAAAAAAAATGTATCAGAGTGATATTTACCTGTGACATAAGGACACATCAATGGATTTTGACCCAGGCTTGAGATGCCCCTATAGGTTTCTCAGCTCTCCCATCTCTGAAGTTAGATGCATATCTTAGCCAGCTAAATTCCCCTGGACCCTCAGCACATTCTTCACATGAAAAAAGAAAGAACCTCTTCTGGCTTATTAACACTGGCACAGTCTCCATTCAAACTTCCTCTAGAATTCAGATGTCTGTGTGTTTAGAAGCTAAGAAGCAATAACCATAGTCCACAGGCACTCAGTTCTTTTTTGAGAACCCCAAACATATAGGTTCTTACAGAAACTGTGCAGGTGAAGAAAATAATCACCAGAAAAAAACAAAATCACCTCACTGACAACCCTGCATAGAGCAAAGGTGCCCAGCACTTAAGGTTATCCAATAGTGTTGAATTACAGTGATGACCTCCCTGGAGCTGGGCACACTCCACTACTACCTAACTACTGCAGGACTAATTTTGAGGCTGAACCTCCACCAACCTCATTGTACTACAATACTGTAAATAAAGAACGCCAAAGAGAACAGTGTTTGCCTTGCCATTCCCTGGCCTCTGGGAGACACAAATTAATAGCCTGGAATCCTTGATTTCCAGAAGCACTGTCAAGCAGTAAACCTGTCACCAGAAACCCTAATTCCTCTGTCCCATTACCTGAAACTCAAGTTAAAGGCAACCATTTCCAGAGGGCTCCCAATATTCCCCCCAGGAATTAGTGTTCTTCCTTTTGAACATTTTCTACTTTGATAGTTTAAATTAAGGCAGAATGTCAGACTTCTGCCTCTCCCTTCTGCCTCTCCTCTCCATATTGTTTCCTAAGGAGATTCCCCAGTCTTGCCAACGTTTTGATTGTTGAAACTTAAGGGAACTGAAGCACTATCCAAAGGTAGTTGGTGTTGCTACAACACAGGTGACATCACTAGATTCCATTTTCTCCAGGACACAATGGAATTTCATTAAAGTGGCTACTAATGTCTAATGTAATGAACATGACCTCCCTGCTAACCAGCATTTCTCATAATTCAGCAGAAGTTAGCTTTCTCTATCCTGGAATCTCTCCTAGTAAACAAAGTAAAAGCTGCAGCACCCCCTTCTTCCAAAACAGAGATCTCTAGTTGGTTAGAAATCCTTTAGTAACTTCCACATGGGGAATTAACACTGGAGATACCAACCTCTCTAAAGCATGCATTTTCTTCCTGTAAAAATATTTTCTTCTGGTTCTAATTTAGTAGTTGATGAGTTGATCTCAGGCTGGTTGTGTCCTGTAGTAATAATAAGAGTCCAAAATACAGTTTCATCTAGCTAACCTTGGAGCTCTATATTCAGATGCCTAGGTTGTGTGCATCTACATGGTATCTAATCCAGGACATGCTATGTCTCTTCTGAGCACAGACCTTGCTGCACAGTTACTTTTTATGACAAAGTAATATGTCTAAACAATCGGAGAAATCTTGCCACCACAATTCACTTCTAAGTTCAAATTCTAGCTTATTTCACAAGATAAGAAAAAACAATCCAGGCCCATGTACAGTCTAACCTAATCCCTTGGGGAAGGCAGAGAAAGATGTCA